>NC_083760.1:78431808-78586808 GCF_963514075.1 Conger conger | reverse complement strand
AAGCCAGAAAAGTGTTTCCTCAAAGTCCTTAAAGCTAAACTGGTTTTATGAGGAAATAGCAGCACTCCAACAAGACCAGGGGGAAGTTTGTGTGACCTTGCCTCAGAGAAATCTCTGATATCGCTCTAGCAATTGCATGCTTTGATATCAGATGGTGTGCATTACCGTTATTGATTCATGATAACTGAACAGCGTATTACCGCTCTTAACGGTGTTTACACACATCACCATACACTCGATAGCGTAGCCATGAGCAGGTTCATAAATTCTGCCCTCACTTATTGTCCATTTAATGCATTCCACTATGAATGCACAGCCAATCGACCATACCTGGAAACCACTCGTTAGTGAAGAACTAACCAACATGGGTCAATCATGGGTTAATAGCCGAACAATCTCTCCCAAACCAATTACCACTCTTTTGGTAAGACGTTAAAACAGTACACAATCATTCAGGTTAACACCTTTAACCACACCTCAATTATCTTTAGATTCTTCAGCATCTTGTTGAAACACAACAGAATTATGGTGTTACGGAGCATAGACTGAGCATCATGCCCAGCGAGCCAATCAGAGGACAGCGGTCAGGATGGGCACAGGGGTCAGAGGTTACCTGCACCAGGATGTCGGCCATGTGAGTGTCTCTGGCCTTGTCTCTCAGCACGGTGTTCAGTTCCTGAACGAACCAGGAGCCCTTCTTTGTGTTCCTCATAGCAGCTGTGCCTGGAGGTACAATGTGGGACAGCGTCAGACCACACCCACACCCACACATGCATTGTCTCTCTCTCAAACACACATACACACACTCTACGTCACCAACACACATACGTACATTCTCTCTCACACACTCTCTGCGTCTCCAACACACACCTACAAACACACCCACACATGCATTCTGTCTCTCGGTCTGTCTCTCAAACACACATACACACACTCTGTGCATCTCCGTCACACACCCACAACCACAACCACACCCACACATACACACTCTCTCACTCTCCCTCATTCACACACAACCACACCCACAGCTAAGTACATTCTCTCTCTCTGTCTCATAAACACAGACAAACCTTTATCTATGTCAAGTTTATTGTCATTCTTATTACAGGTGTATGAAAATGACAAAATACAGTGCCCCTGAAAACCACAATGCAGTATAAAAACCAGTGATAAAAGGACACCAACATATATGAAATACACATTATCTCTCTCTCACTCTCTCACACTCACACACACACAGTCCGCATCTCTTTCCCACTCACACAGTCCCCATCTCTCTCCCACACACACACACACACACAGTCCCCATCTCTCACTCACACACACTCACACACACACACAGACACACACACACACACACACACACACACACACCCCTCACCTTTCAGTGAGGCGAAGCCACAGATCATGTCGGAGCGCTTGGGCAGCTTGACTCTCAGCCGCTCCCTCTCCTCCCTCTCCCGGTCCTCCTGCGCCTCCCTGCCCGCGTCCCTCTCCTCACACCCGGGAGACTGGGTTCTCTCTGAGCCGTCCCGCTGGTCCACACCGCAGTCCATCTCCTCTGAGGGGGGACACACGCAGGAGGTCAGTGCTGCATGCGCCTCCCGCCTACAGCAGCAGGAGCTGAGAGAGGAGGCGCAAAAACGCTGAGGAGGTTATCACTGCACGGCCCCCCAAAACTGCAGGAGGAGCACAGAGAGAGGCAGACAGCTGAGAGAGGAGACGCAGATGAGGTTAGCATTGCATGCACCTCCCATTACCGCAGGAGGAGCACAGAGACAGAGGCAGTCAGGAGAGATAAAGCCAGATTACTGGTGCCGGGAGAGGTTTGACAGGAGAAAGAAAGTCCGAGACAAAGAAATAAGTTATACTAGTCAAGTTACCGCAGCGTACGTTCGGTGAACTTTTAAAAGGAATGCAATTTAACAAGTGAAATCACTTCTTCTCTCCTTGCACTCTACTCTGGAGTCTCCGTCCTTTTGAGACTGAACAGTCACCATGCCAGAGCCAGGCCAAAAAGGAAGGAAGGGGTCCGTGGAGTCTGAAGGCCCTGTTCCCAACGAGGGAGGCTGGAGCTCCAGACATTCCCCTGGAGGAACAGAGAGTGCCCCAAAAACAGTGTGAGATGAGCCTACCTCCCCTGCAGGCCTGAATGAAGAACATCTTGGGCTTGTTCTGGAGCTGAGGGCAGTGCTCGTTGTCAAAAGACTTAAACACCCAGTCCAGCTGAGAAGGGAAAGGACACAATGTAATTTATTCCTCCAGTTTCAAACATTACTTCATTTCACTCCATGTCATGTCTGTGTTTCCTGGACCAGGTCCAGCAGTAAATAGTTATTTAAAATATCCAACTAGAAACTTGAAATATCTGAATTGGATTATTTGGTTGTGAGTGTTGCAAATATACTGGTTTTAACTATTCTGAAACTCCCCACCATGTGGTATCAAATGGTAACCATAGTAATCATGGCTGAGGATCCCCTGAGAAGGTCCTATCGCTGGGAGCCGTGTCAGAGGGCACTGATGACCTAACAATCACTGCAGATGACATCAGCACTCTCTCACCTCCAACAGTTGCCCGTCCGTGCCGTACACCGCCCCCTCCACCCCGTGAGACAGCAGGCACACCACACAGCTGTCCATAGTCCGATGGTCCAGACTCCTGCTGAACTGCTCCACGCAGACCTGCATCTCCTGAGAGGAACAAGCACAGCACCACAGCACCACATCAGTTTCCCGCTCTCCCAGAAACCTCTAGAAGGTGGTGCATTTCACACAGCACGACCTGACACACAGTACATTAACGGCAGTTAGCAGACGCTCTTATCCAGAGCCACGTACAAAGAAGCGCAGATCAAACACAAGTACAAGTGTGAAGAGGACACACACCACCGTGCTACAAGGCAATGGAGGCCCCATTACACGGTTCCGTTAAATGCACCTTCTAGAAACTTCCTAACGCCAAAAGTTGGTTGCGATTTCCCTCTTCTGCTCGGTCAGGTTCATGAGCATCACATTTAAGCAGGTGGCACTACCACAGTTATCAGAACCTGCAGATTCACTATGTTTGGAGTTAAAAATTTACTTTTTATCTTATTGTTTGCAATAATAAGCACAATGTGAATATAGGATTTTTATTCTTCTTTGTACGCATGGTTATTTCTGACATAATGTGGCTTAAAATAGTAAATAACAAAGAAACTAGTAAGTAAAAAAAAAAATTTTTTATTACCCAATTAAGAAAAAAATAACAGCTTGTTAAGATTCTGGGATGGCAACTGTGGTTAAAAGGTAAACCAGCATACACAGGGGGATTCCAGACCTGGCCTAGTTGGTTCTCACCAGACATCAAAACGCTTTCGGTGTCCTTTCTGCGGAACAACTGCAGACACCACCCATTTCCTGAGATTGCACCATGTGTGCCAGTAATTCACATAACATAAAACCAGAACTGCTCAAAGAGGGTTATGGTAGTTCCCATCACTGACGCAATCCCAGAACGTTAACAAGCTGTAAATGTTTCTAAATGAGGTGCTTTCCATCTTCAGAGGGATTACTTTTAAGCCACATTATGTCAGAAATGTCTAAGCATTCAATTACGAACGACATTCTTACGTTCAGATTGTGCTACACTGCCCCTTGTGGGGGGCTCGGAGCCGTTATGAAGCCGTGTCGAGGTACCTGGACCGAGAGGTTCTTCCGCAGCATCACCGTGTAGTCCAGCTCAGTGAAGAGCTTTCCCAACACCTCCTCGTCAACTTCCCCTCCCACCCGCCTGTCCAGGTCAGGGGCCAGCGGGTCAAAGGTCACGTTGCTGATGACAAGGGCCCGGCCGCGGGGACTGGAGTCCATGCGGTAGGCCTGCGACGACACGATCGGGAGAGGAGGCAGCCGCGTTATTCCGCAGGGAGCCCCACGCCGCAGGTTGAGCCACAGAGAATGACAAAATGAGAGCGCTTACCTGCTGGAAGTGAGAGAGGTAGAAGTCACGAGAACAGGGGAGCACGGGCTTGGTGATGGGGCTGTCTGCGTCCAGACACATCTCCACCGACTCTGGAAGCATCAGACCGTCACACACGCCGCACATCACAGCTGGGTCAAATGCGCAATTTTTGGGGATTCAGATACTGTTCTGTGCTCGGTTGATCTTGCCTGGCACAACTGAGCTAACCAAGCGGTGCGGACGGAAGGGTTCGCACTTTTTGAGAGTGTTTCATAGGTTCCAATACACCAGACAAACTCAGCACAGCGTAGAAAAGTATTTGAATCCAAAACAATTGAATATCTGTCCCAGGCACTTATAAAAGCACAGCCGAGACACACCACCCCTCACAAGACACAGATGCCATGTGAGGTGAAGGGTGCTTAGCTGAGTAAATGTAGCGAGGGTCTGCCTCCACTGACCGTGCAACCTGGCTCTCTTGGCCTTGGCAGTGTCCTGGGTGGGGAGGGGCAGGGCGGAGTCCACATATTCCTGTAACGCAAAAAAAACACCACTGAACATTCATTCTGAGCAGTCCCTTCTTTCCAAAGCCAGCCAGTGTCTATACCAGGGGTGTCAGACACCAGTCCAGAAGGGCCGTAGCCGCTTGTTTGTGTCACCCTTCAGCAGTTAGGGGTTCATTCGTGAAATTGAGTGGTTAAAAAACCCCATACAGTTGGCTTTCAATACCAAAACAGGCAGCCGAATGAAAGGGACCCACAGACACCTGCAAACACTTTAGAACCTGGGTCTGACACTGTGATACTAACCCTGCAGCCCCGTGCAGAACCAGAGCCAATGCACAGCCCCGTGCAGAAACAGGGCCAATGCACAGCCCCGTGCAGAATCAGAGCCAATGCACAGCCCCATGCAGAAACAGGGCCAATGCACAGCCCCGTGCAGAATCAGAGCCAATGCGCAGCTCCATGCAGAAACAGAGCCAATGCACAGCCCCGTGCAGAATCAGAGCCAATGCGCAGCTCCATGCAGAAACAGGGCCAATGCACAGCCCTGTGCAGAAACAGAGCCAATGCACAGCTCCATGCAGAAACAGGGCCAATGCACAGCCCTGTGCAGAAACAGAGCCAATGCACAGCTCCATGCAGAACCAGAGCCAATGCACAGCTCCGTGCAGAAACAGAGCCAATGCACAGCCTCATGCAGAACCAGAGCCAATGCACAGCCCTGTGCAGAAACAGAGCCAATGCACAGCCCCGTGCAGAACCAGAGCCAATGCACAGCTCCGTGCAGAAACAGAGCCAATGCACAGCCCCGTGCAGAACCAGAGCCAATGCACAGCTCCGTGCAGAAACAGAGCCAATGCACAGCCCTGTGCAGAAACAGAGCCAATGCACAGCCTCATGCAGAAACAGAGCCAATGCACAGCCCCGTGCAGAACCAGAACCAATGCACAGCCCCGTCCAGAACCAGAGCCAATGCACTCGCCATGCGCCTCACCTCTCTGAGCCTTTCTCTCTCCTCCATCAGCAGTATGCACAGGTCCTGCTGCTCAGTCTCCCTCAGTGCCTTGCAGAAGCTACTGAAGGCACAAGACCCTCGTTTCGGCAGGAGGGATAGCAGTTTATAGTTCTTCGTCTGGGATGTGCTGTTGACCTTTTAAACAGAAAGACAAAATTGCATACAATGTGAATTTAAAAGCAATGTCAACGAAACACGTATTGTTTCATACATTTGCCAATAAAATAGTGAGAAGATGCTATGCATTGGTTCGTGCAAGAAGCTTTGTAGATTTTAGCTGTTGGAATTACTGAACCAGCCAAAGCTTTTCACTGAATCTCTGTGGTAAACCGGTTTCAACACCTTGGGGTGGAGCAAAGTAATTTCTATCGTGTGAACATTTTCTACAGTGTCACACTGAACGAGAACAAAACAAATGCAACTGAAGTACCAGAATGCTCTCTGCCATATTTTCTGAAAGAATTCCGTCAGTCTTCAGCATCTGAACCAGCAGCTCGTCCAAAACCATATCTTTGCACAGCTTAACACTGCACTTCCGCAACGTAGCTTTGTCAAGCTCCAGCATACCACACTCCCCAAGCATTCTGCAGGAAAGAGAATTAACTTATTTAAGTCACGACTCAGACATGCAGTCCCACAGACAGAACGGCAGGGACACTTATTGTACCATGCACAGCTTTGATAATAATATACACGGTAACGTGACATGAAATTAAGACTGCAGCTAGAGTATCAGCAAGTGAATCTGAACTCCAAGGGCAACTAGGTAGTTGGCTACGTTAGTCATCACATAGCCTAGTTAATGTCACCAACTTAGACTACTAGCTAGTTAGGCTTGCTCAAAAAACTGAATTGCCCATTAAGAATCTGTCAGCAAGGAACCGGACAATCGCCTACTTGTTAGCTAGATGAGGGTTCACATTCACAACACAATACACAACGGGCGTAATTACCTTTTTGTCGTCTCCTCGCGTAGGTAAAGATCTGAAGTTGGTTAAGTTACTTGAGTCCGCAGTCAATACCAAGCTAGCGATACCTAACCTCGTCGGTAAAATAGCCTGCTTGTCTTTATTTTGACTAGCCTTTAGCTACGAGTCTTTTGTCGCTTATAATGTTACCGGACGTTTCAAATAGTTTAGAGATAAAAGCACAAGTGAAAAAAAATGTCAACAGAGTAATGTTAATGCAGCCATCGTCAGCTTGCTAGCTTTGCTTATCCTTCCTTGGAAGTAGTCTAGCCACCTCATTTGCTAAAAAGACCTTAACCAACGTTACAGAGGTAAACCGTTAGTTAGCTCTATCTTGGTTTGATTCAACAAGATAAATTGGACTTCGATAAGCACTAGACTAGATATCATTAGCTAGCTAAAACGATAAAATGGTGTAGCCATTTGCAAACGTTGGCTACATTGCCATAGCTTTGTTTGTTGCTAGAAGCAAGTGAACCACACGACGAGTAACTTAAAACCATTGAAAGATGTGCGAAATGTTTTCAACTGCAGTTTCGACGTGTTCTTCTAGAGTTCTCCAACCAAATATTTATGCTAACTTTTTTTTTTTTTTTTTACTTCACAGAGCTAGCTAGCTAGCTAGCTAAATGAACAACGGACGTATCCGTTCCGTCTCTTCCGCGCAATATCAAATGGGTGGAGTCTTAGTTTAACTTTTTGAACCAAGCCTCTGAGAGTCCATGAAAAGTGAATGACATTTTCCTACACGAATAGGACTCAGTAGATAAAGAGGTGGGTCTGGAAATAGGGCGGAGAAGGAGTGTTTACGAGCAAGACTTCACAGTAAAAGAATTTGGAATTCAAATTCCTGCAGTGTATAAACAAACCACCAACGAAGAAGAGTGGAGAACATAAATAAACGCGTTTCACAAGTTGAAGCTGGAAAGGCGCGATTTTATTAGAGAGAACCAAAAAAATACTTTGTTAACAGGTTACGGGCAGCTGTAAAATTAACATTCCAAAGTCGGCTTACATGTCAGTCAGACAATGGCAAGCAAAAGACGAAGGGCTGGCTGGATGACGGACAGTCCGTTTAATTTATGACATGCTCTAGTTGTGACTGCCTGCTCAAGGGCAACCCTCAATCATTCCATGTGTTCCTCCTTGTTATCTAAGCAAACGAGGCTCACTATTAAATGTGATCCATGTAAGTTTGCCTTTTGCAATGTACTACTTTATTGTCGCTAATATTAGTTTCGAACGAACATGCATACTGTAAGCATTAACTTGAGTCCAAAATGCAGCCCATCAAAACCCTTATTGGTAAAGAGAGAAACATTATATTTTGCCCATACATAACCTTACGAGTTCTGGTGGAAATGTGGCATGGGGTGATATGCACAGACCCATCTGCACATATTTTTTAAATTTAATATAATTTAGTGTACCTTGGTTGATGGAAAATGCTAACTGCAACGTGTCTTTGAGAAAGATGCATGCAGGAAGGACACGAGATAACACGACCTAAATTGGTGGAATATAGCCCACTGAAGCGGATTGCATGCCTGTGTTAGCTCTGTGTTCATTAACCAGTGTGTTTTGCATAACCGTTCTTCACAGCATAGCTACAGGCACCCGTTACTATACTTAAAAATATAAAGGCATTATACCAGCTAATAGAAATGTTACACAACATTAGGGTGTAATCTTATCTGGAATCTGTAAAGTAATATGAAAATATTAGTTGCTGTTGTTTGAATATAACATTTTGCCAAATGGCATATGCAAAGTTAATGTTTAAGCGACAACACCATATAAATAAAACCTTTGCGTGAACTCAAACACTGCTGTCCTTCCTCTGTAATGTTGCTCTGTGACTTCTCCCAGCGATTAGACACTATTAAGAATAGAAATCGTTTCCATAAACAGTCGTTAATGTACAACAAAGGGTCTTTTTGATGGATAGCTTTACAATTGCTGCCATAATGCCATTCTGTCATTTGTAGTAAATAAATAAAATAAAATAAAAATACACCGAGTAGCTTAAGTAAAGTAGATTTTATACGAACCATAAACCGTAGATACCAGAGATGGGGACTCGAGTCAGCGACTCGGACTCGAGTCGCACTTGAGTCGCACATACAGGGTCTACAGACTCGTCCAAAAATGAATTGAGACCAGTCTATGCTTGAGACTCGACTCGGACTCGTCAATAAGGACTCGTGAACAAGAGTCTGCCAATGTGCCAAATTGCATTGTGAAAATGGCTTAGTGAATAATGTCACAGCCAATGATTATTTTTCAATTATTTATATAAAAAAATATTCCTCAGTTAAAACATAGCCAACGTCGTTTTACGCGGCACACCGTGCGCCTTCTAGTTGCAACCATAGCAACACCCTACGATGTATTTCTTGTAGCAGAACTCGTTAAGATTACAGTTCCGCATGGTTGTGGCCTTTGAGTTTAAATATTTCAGGTTGCAAAATGAAACAAAATGATTGCAACTAACAAGATGTGGAGAATTAAAATAAAAGATGCCGGAGCAACCACGTAAAATTTCAACAGACATTTGAAAACTCATAAGGGAAACAGGTCAGTTTACCAGCACCAGAGCTGATCCCACCGCTGTTCACTGTTGCGTTAACGAAACTTGGCTAAACTGTTGTGTTGGCCAAATGAGGCGTTTCAGACCCAGTGTAATGTTGGTGCACCGTTTAATCAGCAAAACAGAAGCCCATATTTTTTTCTTTTGTTGACTGCCAAGTTGTAGCGACGTTGGCTTGCATTTCAAATGGTTGATCTTGAAAAGCTATGCAAGCTGGAGAACCACGAACGTAAGGTAACGTTACAGTAACGTTAAAACAAATCTCTTCAGGTTGGCTTGAAGAGGTCCATACATTTTCATTGTCAACGTTGTTCACACAATCAGCTGCGTTTTCAGAAAAAAAGGCCATGTAATGGGATTTAGCGCCTAATCAAGGAATGCACCTTTCAGTGCGGTCTTTAAGATCGATATGCAAGCGTTAATAGACACCGTAGATACCGTAGAAGCCGTTTGGCATGTACTGTAGTTGCACGCGGTTTTGGAATTATTTATAATTTTTACTATGCAATAGTGCAATGGCATTCCTTAGGATTCGAGGTTTTCCTGTAGCATAATGTTGATGTAGTACCAAAATCATGGCTCCTGATTTCTTGCATACACTTTCTAGGGCAGCCTGTAGCGTAGTGGTTAAGGTAAATGATTGGAACACGCAAGGTTTGTGGTTCTAATCGTGGTGTAGCCACAATAAGATCTGCACAGCCGTTGCGCCTTTAAGCAAGGCCCTTAACCCTGCATTGCTCCAGGGGATGATTATCTCCTGCTTAGTCTAATCAACTGTACGTTGCTCTGCATAAGAGCGTCTGCCAAATGCCAATAATGTAATGTAATGTTCTATATCTTCAATTAGCATAGGTATCGTGATGAATTTCTATAGTTGTTTAGGTTGCACCATTCTGGAGACTTGAGACTTGACTCGGACTTGCATTTGATTACTTGTGAACGTCTCTGGTAGTTACCAACACAGTTTCCAGAGGTCGCTCATATTGCATAATTGTGCAGGTACATGTAAAATATCGCGTACAACTCCTCCTCTTAACTGTGCTGTCTGGCTGACAGTCCAAGACCTTGTGCCACTACGCACTTGCTAGATAACAACCCAACTCGTCCCGGCGATTTTCTATCCGCAATTAAGTCTAATAAGTAAAAGTTGCCCAATTTGGCTCAACTGCAAATCTGGAAATAACTTTTTGGGGTTATGTGGTATATGGGAGATATGCAATGGCACAATTGTTCCATCAGAGGGAGACATAGAATCGAGACCCAATATATTGGTCCTATCTCCAGACCAGGCAGTTAGGAAGAGCACGCACCTGAACTAGATGATCATAAGTATCTTATATAAGCCCTGCGACTATTCACCCATGAAGTACCTGCAGCAAAATACAATATTTCTGAAATATGAAATCGTTTTTCTGGTGACATTCGACTTGTGTATAAAGAAGTGTTTTGAAGAAGACCCTTTCTTGAAATAGAAATAGTGTTTGTGGGTTTACAACATATTGCAATACATTTAATTTATTTAAGGTACCATGCAATATTCCAAGTTTCAAGGCGATACTGTATATGGCAATATCCAGGACTGAAAGCATCTTGTTACCATACTATAATTGCACATTTTCCTCCTAATTTGTCCTTACACATTTAAAGCTCCTGCTTGACTAGATTTTCCAACAGTTATTTCCTGGACTGGCCTGAACTCTCTGTGTCCCACATAGTCATGACATGCAGTAATCATTTCCAGGGATTGCTTGGGAACTTCCAGGTCTTTATAAAATGTTTTAATTACTATGTATGAGATAATTATCGTGTTTGCATAATTCCTGTTATTATTATTCGGGTTGGGTTTTTGGTGCTGAGTGTTTATTGTAAGTTGTATTAGGAAAATAGAGAGCTTAACTAATTATGGACCAGGGTAGGCACAAATATATCAACGAACAGGTAATACCTGGGCCAGACTAAAAACTAAAACAATCATCTCTGAAAACATTACAGACATATTCCTGGAATGATATGGACATTTATGCCAATTTTATGCCAGAATTGAAATTCAGCATATCTTTCAGATAAATTCAATTTGGTGACCTGTTTATAGCTGGCTTCTTAACCAAACAGACTACTTTTACCTTTCACAGACTATAACTAGATTAAAGTTTTCTTTCCCTGGTTTTGCCATTCCTCCTATTCCCATTTCTTCTCCCTGTGTCTCCTCCTCTTCCTCCCTCTCTCTCTCTTTGTCTCTCTCACTCTCTCTCACTCGCCCTCCCTCCCTCCCTCTCCTGCTGCCTTGCTCTCCCCTCTCTCAGTATGCATTGTCAATAATTGATGGTTTTTACTGACTCAAAAGGGTAACAGGTCTAAAAGCTGATCTTTCATTCAACCTCTTCCCAAGCTGTTTCTGCGCACTTTAACTCACAATTTGTCTGCCAGTGTGTGTGTAACTGTCTGTGCATACCTGCACACTTCAATTTACTTGTGTGTAAAGGTGTATACTCTTTATATTTGTTTGTCATATCTGTTTATATTCACTTTTGGGAGTGAAGGAGTTAACAATGTCATTCTCCCAAACAGCAGGACAGAGGAAAGGAAGTAGGGAGATTAAATGAGAAAGAGGCAGGGGGTAGAGAAGAGGGAGCCTGAGAGGGACTGAGATTTTGATTCAGTAATCACACTGACTGACTGCCTGTAAGACTGATTAAACTGGACTCAACAACACATCAAAACTGACCCAGAGATGGAGAAAGAGCGAAGGAATGAGAAATTCTTTTCCAGGAAGAGAAGTTTCACTTTTGGCGCTTATGGAGGGTAAGTTATTCAGTGACATATGGTAAGAAGGTCACCTATTACAATAAATAAAAGGCAGACGACATGTTATGCTTGGAGATGATTGATGTTTTCACACTACATACAGTAAGAAACTGACTTCTGTAATAGCATTATGCATGCATATTCTGGATAACTGAATAATTTGGCTCTCCACGACTAATAGATTAGAGTTTAGAAAGAAGGAGCAGAGCAGACAATTCAACAACCCTGCAACTTTGTTTACAGGGTGGACAGGTTCATCTGCGAAACCCGGTGAGTAACGCTATCTACTTGCAGTTTCCAGTCTTATTAATCCATGACTATAGCTTGATTTTACTTTTCATGGTTATGTAATACATTAACCTTTTTAATGACGGAGTCTTTTGCCACAGACAAGAATCGATAGAGCGCAGCATCCTGGACATACTTGACTCTCCCACTAATGAGACCAAATCTGTCCTCACTGCAGCCACGAATCAGAGGGTAACTAATTACTGTTTTAACTGTGCCACCCCCTCCCTGTGTTATTCTGTGTGAGTCTTCATCAGAAACACTCTTCCCTCTCTCTTTTTCAGTCCACAGACCTTTTCGAAATAATTGAGAAGCTTCAGGTAATTCTGTCAATTTCACAAATGTCACTGAGTTTACCGGAGTTCTCTGTCAGTGAACAATCCTGTTCTAATATCATCTTTTATTTTGAATAGGGAAGCCGTTTAGATGAACAGCGCTGTGCATTCCCTCCCCCACTGAAGGTAAAATGGCTTTACTGACCATTAACAACAGCAACGTAGCTAATATTTTACTGTCGTTGCTTGCAATAACCTGAAATTCATAAATGAAATTTGCCACGATGCTTGAGGAAATTCATGAAGTAGGAACTTTGTGTTGTATGCTGACAGTTTGGATGAGCAGCAGTAACACCTGTGTAACTGCAGTCTTATTCTGGAATTACAGCTTTTAAAGATAAGCAGCACCCTCCCCTTGATTCTCCCCCCAAAATCAGGAGGTTACTGGATAGAGCCACGCTTTGAAAAGTTTGTTGAGACCAGCCCCACCCCTTCAATCGCTGGACTTGAAGTAGAGACTTATGACATTATGGAACGAGACAGTGAAGCCAAGATCTACAGAGAATGGTTCAGATCCAAGGTGAATCAAAAACTCTTTCTTTTGACAGTATATATATACATATATATATATATATATATATATATATATATTTACTGATAAGTGTGCCATACAGCATACTATACTCAACATGTCTCTCTTTTGTAGTATCATAACTCATTCACAGCAGTTGACCCTTCACTAGGACCACTTGTTCTCTCTGTCTGTTTGGAAGAAGAGGAAAAAAGACTGAGAATCATACTAAGGTAGGTCCATATATAAGTAAAACATGCTGTAAGTCAAACTAATTAATGTTGCTAAAAGCAACAGTTGACTTAAATTGTAAATTGCCTCTCAATCCCTTTCTTTTGTCATCTCTGTTTCTCAGAATGAAAGACTGCACTCTGCATGGAATATTCTCTCTCTCTCTCTTCCAACACTTTCCTACTGCTATTGAACTGGCTAAGGTACTTTCAGTGCAGTGCAAAAGCTTACTAAAGTGTGCCATTCTGAATAGATTGACCTTATTTATTATCTAGTATTGTGGAACATAATTTTATTACATTATGCCTGGTGATTATAATTCTTGCTTATTTTTAGTGGTGGTAGTGTGAGCATATACAGTACATTGCAATAAATTATATCAGAACTTTTTTTGCTTTATTTTTCTTCTAGATGTTGTGTGACTCTGTGACCCTGTCCCAATTTGAGGCTGTCAGTTACCTCAAGGTATGGTATTCACTTCCCTTCTATCCTAATCAATTTAACGTCAGTAACTATCTTTATCTCACTCTCTCCCTCTCCCTCTCCCAGTTTCTTGCACTCATTACATTACATTATATTATTGGCATTTGGCAGACACTCTTATCCAGAGCGACGTACAACAAAGTGCATACCCATAACCAGGGATAAGTCTCTTAGACTGTTTTCATTATTGAATGAATATAAACACAAAAGAGTATAAACACAAAAGAAAAATATGTCAGCTAATTAACTTTCTTTCTGGGGCAATGGAACGTTGTGCCAAGGCTAAAAAAATATATTAGAAGAAAATCTAGGTTAAGGTATGACATGGATAATGTGAAATTATAGAGTGGACTACTGTTTCTAGAAGCTGATATTAAATTTGGAGTGAAATTATCTATTATTTTACCATAACAGTGCAGATGATGTATGGGTGAATGAGACAGTCATATTCTTCTTCCAAATTGCAAAGAAAATATGATTATTTTGAAAGCGATATTTGTAAAAACATTAATCTCACATGATTTTAAATGGTTGGCAAATCAATAATTTGTTGAAGTGAGCTCCCACTTTGCTTTTCAGTTTCTGTATTTGTTATTGGAAATACAGACAGAAATGATCTCTTCCATAAACATAAAATGAATACAAATTAAATGACATCCTTATGCAAATTAAATATATTTGTCATTTTTGGCCCTTTCATAGTTTTTATTTTATTTTCTTCATATATAGAGTCTTGTTATGGTTGTGTTATCCACTGGATTTCCTGGGCTGGAAAGTCTATAGTACTAATAATATAGTACTGTAATTTGGGGCTCCATAAGATTCTTGCTGTCTTTGCAGATTCTGCCTTAATTCAATTAATTAAAATTTCTGGCCCTTAATTTTCAAATATTGTTTAAAAAATATATCATTTATATTTCTAGTCTTTTCCTATGCTTAATGTCTTTCACAGTGGTCCATATACAGTCGCTCAGATATTATCTAAAGTTAATTGTATATTTTATTTATTATTTTAAGATATACAAATTTTCTCTGAATGATGTGGTATGTTAGCCGTAGCAGCATAGCTACTGAAGAAATGTTTTTTTGTGTGCTGTGTTGAGCCGATCTGTATGATTTCTGCAGGTTGTGTGGTTTGCTAGGCTGCATTTGCGGGTCATGTTTCGGAATTATGTTTCTACCTTTTGTTTTCTGTTCCTCTTTAACTCTCTCTCTTTCAGGCACCAGAACTCATCACAGCATTTGATGAGCACAGAGTGTCACATCATTTCAAGTTTGGTGTTTTATATCAGAAAGAGGGACAGGTAAAACAAAGGAATTTAACTATGTAGCCAAAGTTATCTAAAACATTTCAGTATGAAAACCTGAATCTGTTCCTTTTCTGTTTTTATCCTATAACTGACATTACTCATCTACCTTTACTCTCTGTTTTAGCTGACAGAAGAAGATATACTTAGTAACAATGAAGAAAGTGAGGAGTTTCAAGCTTTTCTTTCCATTTTGGGGGAGACAGTGAAACTACAGGGCTTCACTGGGTAACAACAAGTACAACAACTCCAAAAACAACAACAGCAACAACAAAAACTATACCAAAAATGATAAATGCTATAGTATGGATGCCACTACATCTCTGGGTGAACTGGTATAGACTAAACTGTCAAAATAATTCAGAACATTTCTCCAGATATCTTACACATTGTTTCACATTGTATTGAACTATCTCTGTGCCCTGTTGAAAAAAACCCCAGCTCAAGCTAGGTTTTGAAAACCCAGCTCAAGCTAGGTTTTTGAGCTGGTTGACCAGTTAAACCAGCTCTATACTCAACAGGATTTGACCAGCTCAAGCTATGTTTTGAAACAGCAGGTAGCTGGTCTTTCAAGCTGGTCATAGCTGGATTTTAAACCAGGGAGGGCCAATTTAAATGCTGAACTTCCAGGATCAATGCTATGCTAATTCTTTCTCTCCTAGGTTCAGGGGAGGTTTGGATGTGTGTCATGGTCAAACAGGAAGTGATGCAATTGCCACTTCCTTCCACGGGAGAGAGATAATGTTTCATGTTGCTACCAAACTGCCCTTCACAGAGGGTGACACACAGCAAGTTAGTCAAAGTGATGGACAATGATAATATTCTGTCCCTTTGTTTGTAATACTAAATAATACAAACTTTACTTAATAATAATAAAATATATTCAAATATGAGCGCATTCTGCATATGAACTCTCCTTTCATCTATTTCTTCATGTCTTTTAGCTGCAGAGAAAAAGGCACATTGGGAATGATATTGTTGCATTGGTTTACCAGGAAGGCCCTGTCCCTTTCATCTGTGACATCATCAGCTCTCACTTCCTGCATTGTTTCATAATTGTCAGGCGTATGCCAAGAAGTAGGGGTGAGGAAGCAAAAGGTGCAACATTTCAGGTGAGAGTTATACACACAGAACGAGACTAAACATTGAGATAGTTGGAAACTTGTCAGCAATAGCTTTATTGTCTTTTCTATCCTGAAACTGATTTCTGTGTATCAATGAATGGCTTAAGCAGCCTCATATAAACATGCACAGCAGAAGTTCTTGTGATTTATACTTGACAATTTATCATCAACAGGTGTCAGTAACAGCAAGAGAAGATGTGCCTCCATTTGGTCCTCCCCTCCCAGATCCACCTATTTTCACAGAGGTAAAAAGGACAACTGTCGTTGTGTGAATTATGTCATTGCATCATTGTAGGTGTGAATTATGTAATTTTGATTGTAATGTTGATCAGTACTCTAAACAAGCCTGCACGTAAGTCTGTGTGTTAGTGGATAGAGAGGATATTGAGGGCATCAGTATTAGCAAGGGGTGTGTGTGTGTGTGTGTGTGTGTGTTTTCCCCACCTCCCGGTCGGAAATAACAACTCAATATCAAGCACAATGCTGTACATGCACGTTGAATTCATCTACACTCTTTGTCCCGCTATCCCATGCAGTGTCCTGGCTTTAGACACTTCCTCCTGACCAAACTGATCAATGCAGAGATTTCCTGCTACAAGGCTGATCGATTCAGCCGGCTGGAGGTAAATGGACAGAGATGAACTTCCCACTGTCACTGCTCGCTGGAATGAATGTTTGTGGTGTAGTCCCCAGTCAACATGTAAACCCCTCTCTTTCTCCATGAGCTTCGCACTCGCTCGTCTCTCCTGGAGGGACTGAGATCCGAACTGTCCTCCCAATCCCAGTGCATGCTGGGAGAGCCAGCCCCTCCAGCACTCCCCCTTTCTGACGGGGTTAGGGGCGGGGCGGAAGGAGGTGGTGGGTTCATTGAAAATTTCAAGGTACTTTTTTTTTTATTCGGTTGACGTGTTGTATCTTTTGGCCCATCATCTTCCGTCTCTTACCGATGGCCTTTTGATTTACGCATAATACTTCATATTGATATTGACCCATGATGTAATGTTATTCTGCCTCTTTTTTTTCCAGAGAGCAATCAGGGTGCGCAGCCACTCGTTTGACACCCTGGGGGCACCCAAAAGGACAGGCGGCGGGGGGCCACCACAGAAGCCTCGTGTGTCCCAGGGCGTAAGTGCCTGTGCAAATTCTGTGACACATATTTCCCCATTATCTGCCAGGATTTCTCATTCAGAGAAAACTCCAAATTTACATCCTATTCCACAAAAAATATACACTCAGTGAGCACTTTAGTAGGTATTTATGACACTTATTTTGTAGACTTAAGTCTTCTGCTGCTGTAGCCTATCCACTTAGAGTTCAGAGATGCTCTTCTGCATACCACTGTTGTAATGTGTGGGTATTTGCATTACTGTCACCTTCCTATCAGCTTTGACCAGTCTGGCCATTCACTTATCTCATTAACAAGGTGTTTTTGACCGTAGAACTGCTGCTCACTGAATGTTTTTTTTGTTTTTCGCACCATTCTCTGCAAACTCTAAAGACTGTTGTGCGTGAAAATCCACCAACAATCATTCCACAGTCAAAATCACTTAGGCCATTTTTTTCCTCATTCTTATGGTTGATGTGAACATTAACTGGAACTCCTGAACTGTATCTGCATGATTCCATGCATTGCACAGCTGCCACACGATTGGCTGATTAGATAATCACGCGAATAAGTAGGTGTACAGGTGCGTGTGTGTATATATACAGGCTCGTTTTTTCTGGGTGAATAAAATAGCAGTGACCTCTATTGCTCAAAGCAGTTTATTACCATGGATGCAGTAATTACTACACTACTGTACATGTGGCTAAATCACAGCTCACTCTGGCATAAATACATATGACACTATTTGCCATTGTTTATTAGTGTATTTATATGTGAATAAAATGAATGTAAGATTGTGATACTATTGAAAACAATTGGTAATATAACATTTACGTTGTTGAAAAATTACATATTCATGTATACAAATTGTCATGATCTTTCTTTAGTACAATCTTTTTTAATATACTTTTCTGTAGCGCCTTGAGATTTTATTAATAAGGTGCATAATAAATTAAATGTATTATTATTATATTTCACTTTGTTCCCTAGACATTGTCTGCAGGAGATAAGGAAGGAGAAAGGTGAGACAGCATGGACACAGCTCAACATACGTATTTACCATAATAATGTCACTTTATGTTGCACTGTCAGTTTTATATTCTAGCAGTTGATTGAGAACAATGTGTTGGAAAATTCTCGTCAGCAGTGCAAGCTATGCGCACATTTTGTCACAATGGATCTAGGCAAGGCAATGCACAAAATCCAGCCTTTGAAACTCATTTTGATCAACAACCTGCATATATACCTCTTCAATTAAAACATTGTTATGCCTACAGCTCACTTAACTGTCTGTCAGAAGGCAACACTGACCGGTTGGTTATTCTTGCGTATTTCAGTGAATCCGCCAACAAGCAGTTGGGACCCAACCTCCAGCTGAATGGCAGTCCCAGTTGTGGAGATGGAAAAGGTCAGAGCAGTCCACAAGAGGATGAGTAGACAACAGTAACACTGTACGTTCATTGTGCTGTAAAGGCACAGTGCTTCTAATTGAGAATGTACTTCTCTTGCCCATTGGCCATTATGTTATGACAGGGATATGGATGGGGTGTATTTATATTATTATAAATTATGTTAAACTGAGTAAACCTGTGTGGGGGGGGGGGGGGGGGTACATAATTCACACTGATAAGCTAAGCTATGACTGTATTCTGTGACCTGAATTAAACAAATGTCCACGCCTTTATGTGTCACATTTAACTAATCTTAAATGCTTTTATTCTTGACCACCCTTTTAGCTGTCATTTACATCCTAAGACAGTGGAAAAATTGAAACATTTTTAATTGATGTAGGACAATTTAGTTTGTGTCCTGGACCAACATGGTTGTGAAGCACTTATTTAATTCTGCTTTATAGCTGGACTGAAGAGAGTGCTAACACATCCTTTACATCCATTCCATATCATATTTTCATGTATTGTTTTTTTACTTTATTAAAACAATTTGAATGTTCCCTGCCATTGCAGTCAATCATAAACAACAGTATGCATCTGAATGCAGTTAAAGACAATCCCACGGAACTTTTGTTCCCTCAGTAAACTCTAGAGACTGTGCGGGAAATTACCAGCAGTTTCTGAGTTATTCAACCCCTGTCTGGCACCAACAATCATTCCATGGCCAAAGGCACTTACAGTAGATCACATTTCTTCCCCATTCTGATAATTGGTCTGAACAACAACTGAACCTCTTCACCATGTGTACATGCTTTTATGCATTGAGTTGCTGCCACATACAGATACAGTGGGCTCTAGAATTATTAGCATCCCTGACTGGCAATGCACAAATATAATTATTATAATTATTCAGATGTGAAGAATACTTCAATAACTGAGATTATTGAGATGTGAAAAATACTGTACTTTCTTAATGTTTCAACGGAAGCAACCAAAATCAATTTGAATATATATATTTTTTTTTTTTAAATCACCAGAATCAAGGTTTCATAATCATTGGCACCCCTGGTGTATTATTTATTGCATCCACTTCTGGGAAGAATAACAGCATGGAGTTTCATGGATGTTGCTATCTCTGATCATTGTGTGTTTTTTGATATGTGCTTAGTTAGGACTGAAGCCAACTCTGATTCCAATTCAGCTGAAACCTTTTATGAATTTGCAGG
Source organism: Conger conger (assembly GCF_963514075.1). Lineage (NCBI taxonomy): Eukaryota > Metazoa > Chordata > Actinopteri > Anguilliformes > Congridae > Conger > Conger conger. The sequence goes on along the minus strand of NC_083760.1, from coordinate 78,566,983 downwards.
GTGGCTTACAGAAATGTGCCCCAAAGGAAAACAGACTGTGTTTACAGTGTTGAAAGTTAGCGAGGTTTGATAAAGAGACAGTGCCCTCAAAACTACTGAGTTGAATTAGCATAGGTTTTAGCCTATTTTTAATAACAGCAAACATGAATATGTTTGGAGGCAATCCCACTTAGCTATTGAATACCACTTGAAAAAAATAAATTTCACCTGTTTTTGCTTCCAAAAACACGTGATATTTATAGACAAATAATTGTTAAATCTAGGAAGTATCAATCAAGTATCAATCTTCAGCTTCAGGAAAATATATATTCCACAACCAAGTCACATAGCATTGGTTTCTGCTTGAAACAACAATTATGTACAGTGGGTGTCAGAATTATTACCACCCTTGATAAAAATTAAGGCTGTAGTCAACACCACAGATAAAATAATCCACACGTTATGTTCAAACATATAGGAAAATGACATGAAATGGCTTTTATTTTAATTTAAAAACATTTTGATAACCATAGGTGCCCAAATTATTGGCACCCCTGGTTTAATACTGATGACAGCAGTGTCATCTTTGCCATCTTTTTCCTATAATTTGTCCTCCATGCAGGACTTTTCAGAATCGTTGATATCATTGGGTTTGTGCTTAAGGGCCCCCCTCTGCAGCTCAGACCATAGTCTGGAGACTGAAATGGTCATTGAAGAACATGGATGTTGTTTTTACTTAACCATTTGTGTGGATTTTGATGTATGTATGTTTGGAGTCATTGTCCTGCTGGACAATCTACTCACAACGACTCAGCTTCCTAGCAGCGACAACCACTTTGTCGAATTTGTTGTGCCATTGATCTGAAATTGTGCCCCTGGACCACTGGCAGCAAAAAATCTCCAAAATATCAATGACCCGCCTCCATATATGGTAGTAGGTGTGAGGTGTTTCTCCTTGTATGAATTCCTCTTTTGCCATCAAACACGTTTATGAATGTTAAACTTTAGTCTCAACTGGCCCCAGCACTCTCTTCCAGTCATAATTCCAATGAGATTCTTGGTTTTGTTAATTGTGCTCTGTAAGGGCTGCCTTCATGCCACCCTTCCAAAGAGTTTGTTGGTATGGAGGTGCCATTTTTATGATCCTTGGGTTATTTATGGTCTTCCTCAACATCTTCCTTACCGTCCGTGGTAAGGAATGCCTAAGTGGTAAGTTTATGTATTTTTTAAACCCATTACCAGACTTGTGAAGGTCAATTACCATCAATCTCTTCTGAATGCACAGTTCCTTTGGCTTTTCCCATTCCCATACCTCATTTTTATACGGGATGTGATAGAATGGCACAATATAGTTCCTTTTGACTGAGATTGACTAAATGAAGTAAAACTGTATTGCGTATCAACATTTTATAACTATGCTTTATTTGAGAATGTGCCATGGGAGCAGGATTATGTTCACATAGGAGTTTTCATTCTGAACGCTTTTTGCTGATCTAATTTTCAGATGTTATATTTTTTTATTCATATTTGGAACTAATTTTGTGTCCCTAACATTCTGTATGAATACTATAAATTCACTAATTTAATTCACATCCTTTCATATAATCAGATGAAAGGGTTAACACCCCAGACTGGAAGTTATCTTTGGACCTATATCTGTTAAGTTATGCATGATCCCATGACTAAATTTCAGTTTAATTCATGTTAATACACAAAGACTGCCTGGAGGAGGTATGAGGAAAAACAATAATTATTGCTCCCACGGTAAATCCAGGCCAAATTGTGAAGGAGACCCTGCAGATATTTATGGATGAGGGTCACATTCTGGCACTCGTCTTGGCGGGCTGAGGTCCCAACCACTGCTCCCCTGAAACACAAAGGTGTACATGAATGGACTTCAATGGCTCTGTACTCTATTTATTAGAGTATACTCATTACATTACATTATTGGCATTTGGCAGACGCTCTTATCCAGAGCAACGTACAGTTGATTAGACTAAGCAGACTAAGGAGACAATCCTCCCCTGGAGCAATGCAGGGTTAAGGGCCTTGCTCAAGGGTCCAACGGCTGTGCGGATTTTATTGGGGCTACACCGGGATTAGAACCACCGACCTTGCGTATCCCAGTCATTTACCTTAACCACTTGCCAAGTTACTCTATAACTATTGCAGATAAACAACTGCCATGTGGTTAAAGTGCACAAGCTAAGATTTTATTTCAGGGTATGAAGTTAATAGGAGACAACTGGAAGCACAGCACATTCAAATTCAATTGTGTGTCACACAGTATCAGCATAATCACCTATGCAGTGTGCCATGAGCTCGAATCGATCTGACCCAAAGAACATCTCCTCCTTCCCATTAACATGGCATATTATGTGAGGGAATCCGAATGCCTGAGAGAGAGAGAGAGAGGGGGGGGGGGGGGGGGGGGGAGGGAGGGAGGGAGAGAGAGAGGGAGAGAAAGAGAGAGAGAGAGAGAGAGATGAAGGTTGGCTCTTGGCACCATGCTGCTTCAAGCTCTTTCATTCTGATTACCATTTACGATAACCATTTTTGATAACATCAATTAGCTGCACATTCATTTAAGAATCTCCACCATATATTAGGACTGTAACATATTTTTCCACTTACAATACTAAGGTGCAAAAATGTTGCAAATAGTGCTGCTCTATTTTGATCTAGTCAACTTCAATTAAAATACTTTTTAAATTTAAAAATGTTCAACTGTCTTAACAACATTACAAGTCATCTTTTTATTCCATTCATGTTAGCCTTGGCCTGGTCTATTCTGTAATTTGTATTATATGCATTAGAATCTGACTTTGCCTTTCCTTGTACAAAAAGACCAATCCCTGTATCTCAGCACCCAGTTTCATATCTGAATAGTAAACTGAATTATACTTTATATACAACATTGACACAGAGAATCTGAGTCAGAGAAAGGTCATGTGCAGAGAAACAGACTGACCCCACAATCTAATGCTTTCTGGGTTGTACTCTTCAACCTTTCCTTGATTTTCTGAGAACTGGCCAGTTGCAAAAGCTCCTCGATTTCATTGGCAGGCAGTCCTGCCTTCAGACCTGCCTGAGAAGGAGGGATAAAAACAAAGCCACACAAAAAATATATTAAAGACATAGTGCAGAGGCAAAACAAGCATAATGATGTCTATTTAGTACATCTGAGAGAGATGAGGTGGCACGGATGGTGCAGTGGGTAGCACTGCCGCCTCACAGCAAGGAGGTCTTGGGTTTGAATCCCGGTCGTCCGGGGCCTCCAAAGACATTTGGCTGATTGGAGAGTCTAAATTGGCCATAGGTATGAGTGTGTGAGTGAATGGTGTGTGTGCCCTGCGATGGACTGCCGACCTGTCCAGGGTGTATTCCTGCCTTTCGCCCAATGTATGCTGGGATAGGCTCCAGCCCCCCTGCGACCCTGTTCAGGATAAGTGGGTTAGGATAATGGATGAATGGATGAATGAGAGAGACGAGAATCTCAGCGTGGCGGGGTCTCTGGAACCTCAGAGAGCGAGGCCGGGAGGGTGATGTCTTCGTCTCCACTCCATATTCTCTTCCACAGCTCCCTGGACACGTTCTCCACGTCCGCCTGCCTGCCTTCTCTGCTCTCCGCCACGGCTGTGACAAAACGCATCGCCGACAGGGAGCCTGAGGTGGAGAACCACACACACAAACTGATCTGGTTAGCCTACAACGCGGACACATTCCATTTCCACTTCGTTAAATCACAAAATCCCTTCATGGACGCCCTTAACCGGGGCAAAGTAGTGCCTTTCCCATTAAGTAGTGCCTTTCCCACACCATCTGCCATAATACCTTCTAAAAGCAAATTTGGAAATGAGAGAATTAAACTTTATGAGAAAAGTTGGCCAAGCCTGCAGGGTGTACCTTTTACTTCAGCGGGGTTTTCAGGGCTAACAATAGGAACGCCAAAGTACAGCGCTAGCCGTGCCAAGTCTTTTCCCATGTACAGAAATTTGTTGGGGACAAGACCCGGAGATTTGTTGCCTACAGAAAGAGTGAGCACATTACTCGTTAGTTCAGTCGTCACATTACAGACAAAACAACTTTTTCGCAGACCTCGTCATACCAGACACAAGTATAGAACAATGACCAGCTACCATGATTAAATCATGCGTACCAGAAATAACAATACCGCAATAATTGCCTTATTGCGGTATTTCATTCAACACGCACCTGATCCGTGCATGATTCCTCCCAAAAAGGCTGGGCGGAATTGAAGGTCAATATTCCACACATTTCTGTAGCGACAGAGGACCTAAGTAAAAAAATAAAAATAAAATAAAATTACAAAAAAAAAAGTTTTGAAATGTTGAATGCTGCTAAAATCCTCCAAAGCAAATCCATGGTAGATTTATTTTATAACATGTCAAGAATTGTAGCACTGACCTCAAACCCCAACCAAGCATACGGGCATGCAACGTCATAGAAAAGTTCGATAACTTTTCTGGTACCCGCCATCTGAAAATGCATTAAGTTCAAATGCAAATTATTCTGAAAATGTGTTAATATAAACGGAGTGAAAGAAATAATTTAATAGCACATATTTATTTCGCACATATTTAATTCCCAAGGATGTTAGCAAACATTAAGGGCTAAGAATGAGAGAAAATAAGCAAGTCATCAGACACAAAATATACCTCATAAACAACTACCTGTGGGTGTTGTTTTAGCCTTGGTTATTTCCGTCTTAGTTCGTTCCGACTCCCTAGTTGATTTTCCGTCCCCGCCGTTGGACTAGTGACTGAGGGGGGAGGGAAACTATGTCACCAACAAGTACGAACGATAACTTCGCTAGTTCCGTAGCCTTCAGCATGCCAGTCTATGTAGTGTTTGTCAGTAACTTTATTCGTTTAATATTTTATTTGTACAGGTGTCTGGACTGTAAGTCACCGAATAAGAAAGACATTTTTTTTTTTAAATGAAATAAAATCTTTCTAGTTAGCAAGCTAACCCAGCGAATTGCAAGACGTAATTTATTGGCGACGTGTTATTGTGCACATATAGGCAGTGCAGTAGCTACTTTACTAGCTCAAATAAAAGTATGTGCATTTTATTTTATTTTTGAAAATATCGGCTGTAATTAGCAACATACCCATACATTAGAGACTGCTGTTTATGTTCTGAGTTCTTCTTCTTCTTTTGTTTTAATGGCGGTGTTAAAACTAAAATTTGTTAATTACCGCCACCTACTGAATGTATTACACAATATATATATATATAGTTTTATATTTAACCCTTGTGCGGCGGACATATTTCTGTTACTCAGGACCTTTTCGCGGGTCTGGTGGACCCATACCATTATTGGGGTCTTAAAACAATACAGTCATAACAATTTATGTAAAAATACATCACAGATGTTGACCTTATCTTAATTACAAGCAATATAGACCAAAACATATAGCATATATGGTTAATATGTGCCATTTACCCCTGCTAAATCACATTCATTAGTATTCGTTTTTTGTGATGAAATGTGATTTTGGTCAAACAAATCAATAATAATCAAAACTGGGAGGAATAAATCATGTTTTTCTTCAACAAATATAAAGGAGAGAAGGCTGTCTTCAATATTGGTGTTTATTGATTTAAATAAAATTGAAATTAGGATACAGAACACAAATTTAACAATGAACACATGCCCACAATAAGGCGGAAAACAGCAAAGCTTTCTGGGGCCCAGCCACAAGGAGGGGGCAAATGCAGTCCAGTCATAAAAAACTGGAGGGCCCTTTCACTGGACTTTAGTTCAGAGACACAGTCATTACTCAAACGGCCCTGATTGAACACAATATCTACACACCACACGAGGGGCACAGTCTGACAGTGTGGATCTAAATCTAAATCTAATAATCTAAAGGAGAAAGTACACACACACGCAGGCAAGCATGCATGCATGCATGCACGCACGCACACACACACACACACACAATAGTCCAAGATAGGAGGAAGACCAGGTAAAGGTACACAGCAAACCTTATACTTATAAAACATATAAACCTCATATGGGTCCAGTGGACCTGAATAGCCTGTATGTAATGTAAATGTGTAGGGGGGTGCACAGTGTGTACTCAATGAAAATGAGTTTATTTACATGTTCTTCACAGAAAATGAGCCAAGGGTTATGAGTCAAAGGTTGAAAAAAATATTTGCTGTATCATTTTTATTTTAGTAAACATTGAAAACGGGTCCCACAGACCCGAATCTCTTTAGAGGGTTAAAGAAACCCGCAACCAAACAGCCAACAGTCTGGACGTATACTGGACTGCAGGAAATGCCACTGAACTTTTCCAACTGCATGCGTGACTTGCAAAGTATGATTTACAACCTTGGGGGCACTGCCAATTTAATGTCCATGTGAAATACCTGCAATTTCTCTTTTTTTGTGCAAAGTTAGCCTGATGAAAAGAAGAGGTTAGACTGCTCTTTGCCTACATGTCAAAGGGTAGCTATCAATGCCATGTGGAACAGTGTTGGCAGTTCAAGTCCAAAAGGGTCTCTGAGAATCCCCTGGCCCTAAAGCATTAGACAAGAAAGTTCCTGATAACTTTTTGAGTGAGTTGCATTCAATGTCAGCACCCATTCAGTGGAGTCAGGAAGCAAGGAAGCGCACTGTCCAAAGCAACGTTGTGTATCCTTCTGAACTGGTGGGACCCAGCCACATTTATTCCGTTACCCTCCTTAGCTCACCAGAGAGGATGTGCAATAGTTTTATAACTCCGTAACTACATAACTTCATTTCTTGTGTGATTGTCTTAGGATGTCTTTACATCCTAAGACAGTGGAAAAATTGAAACATTTTTAATTGATGTAGGACAATTTAGTTTGTGCCCTGGACCAACATGGTTGTGAAGCACTTATTTAATTCTGCTTTATAGCTGGACTGAAGAGAGTGCTAACACATCCTTTACATCCATTCCATATCATATTTTCATGTATTGTTTTTTTACTTTATTAAAACAATTTGAATGTTCCCTGCCATTGCAGTCAATCATAAACAACAGTATGCATCTGAATGCAGTTAAAGACAATCCCACGGAGCAAACTTTTGTTCCCTCAGTAAACTCTAGAGACTGCGGGAAATTACCAGCAGTTTCTGAGTTATTCAACCCCTGTCTGGCACCAATAATCATTCCATGGCCAAAGGCACTTACAGTAGATCACATTTCTTCCCCATTCTGATAATTGGTCTGAACAACAACTGAACCTCTTCACCATGTGTGCATGCTTGTATGCATTGAGTTGCTGGCACATACAGATACAGTGGGCTCTAGAATTATTAGCATCCCTGACTGGCAATGCACAAATCCATCCATCCATCCATTATCTGAACCCGCTTATCCCAAACAGGGTCGCAGGGGGGCTGGAGCCTATCCCAGCATACATTGGGCGAAAGGCAGGAATACACCCTGGACAGGTCGCCAGTCCATCGCAGGGCACACACACCATTCACTCACACACTCATACCTACGGGCAATTTAGACTCTCCAATCAGCCTAACCTGCATGTCTTTGGACTGTGGGAGGAAACCGGAGTACCCGGAGGAAACCCACGCAGACACGGGGAGAACATGCAAACTCCGCACAGAGAGGCCCCGGCCGACGGGGATTCGAACCCAGGACCTCCTTGCTGTGAGGCGGCAGTGCTACCCACTGCACCATCCGTGCCGCCCGCAATGCACAAATATAATTATTATAATTATTCAGATGTGAAGAATACTTCAATAACTGAGATTATTGAGATGTGAAAAATACTGTACTTTCTTAATGTTTCAATGGAACCAACCAAAATCAATTTGAATATATATATTTTTTTTAAATCACCAGAATCAAGGTTTCATAATCATTGGCACCCCTGGTTTATTATTTGTTGCATCCACTTCTGCCAAGAATAACAGCATGGAGTTTCATGGATGTTGCCATCTCTGATCATTGTGTGTTTTTTTATATGTGCTTAGTTAGGACTGAAGCCAACTCTGATAGGTTCATTAAAAAACTTTATCTAAATTCCAATTCAGCTGAAACCTTTTATGAATCTGCAGGGTGGCTTACAGAAATGTGCCCCAAAGGAAAACAGACTGTGTTTACAGTGTTGAAAGTTAGCGAGGTTTGATAAAGAGACAGTGCCCTAAAAACTACTGAGTTGAATTAGTATAGGTTTTAGCCTATTTTCAATAACAGCAAACATGAATATGTTTGGAGGCAATCCCACTTAGCTATTGAATACCACTTGAAAAAATTACATTTATAGACAAATAATTGTTAAATCTAGGAAGTATCAATCTTCAGCTTCAGGAAAATATATATTCCACAACCAAGTCACATAGCATTGGTTTCTGCTTGAAACAACCATTATGTACAGTGGGTGTCAGAATTATTACCACCCTTGATAAAAATGAAGGCTGTAGTCAACAACACAGATAAAATAATCCACAAGTTATGTTCAAACATATAGGAAAATGACCTGCTTTTATTTTAATTTAAAAACATTTTGATGGCGGCACGGATGGTGCAGTGGGTAGCACTGCCGCCTCACAGCAAGGAGGTCCTGGGTTCAAATCCCCGTCGGCCGGGGCCTCTCTGTGTGGAGTTTGCATGTTCTCCCCGTGTCTGCGTGGGTTTCCTCTGGGTACTCCGGTTTCCTCCCACAGTCCAAAGACATGCAGGTTAGGCTGATTGGAGAGTCTAAATTGCCCATAGGTATGAGTGTGTGAGTGTGTGAGTGTGTGAGTGTGTGAGTGTATGAGTGTATGAGTGTATGAGTGTATGAGTGTATGAGTGTATGAGTGAATGGTGTGTGTGCCCTGCGATAGACTGGCGACCTGTCCGGGGTGTATTCCTGCCTTTCGCCCAATGTGTGCTGGGATGGGCTCCAGCCCCCCTGCGGCCCTGTTCGGGATAAGCGGGTTAAGATAATGGATGGATGGATGGATGGATGGATGGAACATTTTGATAACCATAGATGCCCAAATTATTGGCACCCCTGGTTTAATACTGATGACAGCAGTGTCATCTTTGCCATCTTTTTCCTATAATTTGTCCTCCATGCAGGACTTTTCAGAATCGTTGATATCATTGGGTTTGTGCTTAAGGGCCCCCCTCTTCAGTTCAGACCATAGTCTGGAGACTGAAATGATCATTGAAGAACATGGATGTTGTTTTCACTTAACCATTTGTGTGGATTTTGATGTATGTATGTTTGGAGTCATTGTCCCGCTGGACAATCTACTCACAACGACTCATCTTCCTAGCAGCGAAAACATCTCCAAAATATCAATGACCCGCCTCCATATATGGTAGTAGGTGTGAGGTGTTTCTCCTTGTATGAATTCCTCTTTTGCCATCAAACACATTTATGAATGTTAAACTTTAGTCTCAACTGGCCCCAGCACTCTCTTCCAGTCATAATTCCAATGAGATTCTTGGTTTTGTTAATTGTGCTCTGTAAGGGCTGCCTTCATGCCACCCTTCCAAAGAGTTTGTTGGTATGGAGGTGCCATTTTTATGATCCTTTGGTTATTTATGGTCTTCCTCAACATCTTCCTTACCGTCCGTGGTAAGGAATGCCTAAGTGGTAAGTTTATGTATTTTTTAAGCCCATTACCAGACTTGTGAAGGTCAATTACCATCAATCTCTTCTGAATGCACAGTTCCTTTGGCTTTTCCCATTCCCATACCTCATTTTTATACTCTAGTGAAACGGGATGTGATAGAATGGCACAATATAGTTCCTTTTGACTGAGATTGACTAAATGAAGTAAAACTGTATTGCGTATCAACATTGTATAACTATGCTTTATTTGAGAATGTGCCATGGGAGCAGGATTATGTTCACATAGGAGTTTTCATTCTGAACGCTTTTTGCTGATCTAATTTTCAGATGTTATATTTTATTATTCATATTTGGAACTAATTTTGTGTCCCTAACATTCTGTATGAATACTATAAAATAACTAATTTCATTCACATCCTTTCATATAATCAGATGAAAGGGTTAACACCCCAGACTGGAAGTTATTTTTTTTATTTACATCTTTAGACCTATATCTGTTAAGCTATGCATGATCCCATGACTAAATTTCAGTTTAATTCATGTTAATACACAAAGACTAGTGGGGCAAAAAAGTATTTAGTCAGCCACCAATTGTGCAAGTTCTCCCACTTAAAAAGATGAGAGAGGCCTGTAATTTTCATCATAGGTACACTTCAACTATGAGAGACAGAATGGGGGGAAAGAATCCAGGAAATCACATTGTAGGATTTTTAATGAATTAATTGGTAAATTCCTCGGTAAAATAAGTATTTGGTCACCTACAAACAAGCAAGATTTCTGGCTCTCACAGACCTGTAACTTCTTCTTGAAGAGGCTTCTCTGTCCTCCACTCGTTACCTGTATTAATGGCACCTGTTTGAACTCGTTATCAGTATAAAAGACACCTGTCCTCAACCTCAAACAGTCACACTCCAAACTCCACTATGGCCAAGACCAAAGAGCTGTCAAAGGACACCAGAAACAAAATTGTAGACCTGCACCAGGCTGGGAAGCCTGAATCTGCAATAGGTAAGCAGCTTGGTGTGAAGAAATCAACTGTGGGAGCAATTATTAGAAAATGGAAGACATACAAGACCACTGATAATCTCCCTCGATCTGGGGCTCCACGCAAGATCTCACCCAGGGGGGTCAAAATGATCACAAGAACGGTGAGCAAAAATCCCAGAACCACACGGGGGGACCTAGTGAATGACCTGCAGAGAGCTGGGACCAAAGTAACACAGGCTACCATCAGTAACACACTACGCCGCCAGGGACTCAAATCCTGCAGTGCCAGACGTGTCCCTCTGCTTAAGCCAGTACATGTCCAGGCCCGTCTGAAGTTTGCTAGAGAGCATTTGGATGATCCAGAAGAGGATTGGGAGAATGTCATATGGTCAGATGAAACCAAAATAGAACTTTTTGGTAAAAACTCAACTTGTTGTGTTTGGAGGAGAAAGAATGCTGAGTTGCATCCAAAGAACACCATACCTACTGTGAAGCATGGGGGTGGAAACATCATGCTTTGGGGCTGTTTTTCTGCAAAGGGACCAGGACGACTGATCCGTGTAAAGGAAAGAATGAATGGGGCCATGTATCGTGAGATTTTGAGTGAAAACCTCCTTCCATCAGCAAGGGCATTGAAGATGAAACGTGGCTGGGTCTTTCAGCATGACAATGATCCCAAACACACCGCCCGGGCAACGAAGGAGTGGCTTCGTAAGAAGCATTTCAAGGTCCTGGAGTGGCCTAGCCAGTCTCCAGATCTCAACCCCATAGAAAATCTTTGGAGGGAGTTGAAAGTCCGTGTTGCCCAGCGACAGCCCCAAAACATCACTGCTCTAGAGGAGATCTGCATGGAGGAATGGGCCAAAATACCAGCAACAGTGTGTGAAAACCTTGTGAAGACTTACAGAAAACGTTTGACCTGTCATTGCCAACAAAGGGTATATAACAAAGTATTGAGATTAACTTTTGTTATTGACCAAATACTTATTTTCCACCATAATTTGCAAATAAATTCTTTAAAAATCAGACAATGTGATTTTCTGGATTTTTTTTTTTCTCATTTTGTCTCTCATAGTTGAGGTATACCTATGATGAAAATTACGAGCCTCTCATCTTTTTAAGTGGGAGAACTTGCATAATTGGTGGCTGACTAAATACTTTTTTGCCCCACTGTATGAGGAAAAACAATTATTATTGCTCCCACGGTAAATCCAGGCCAAATTGTGATGGAGAGACCCTGCAGATATTTATGGATGAGGGTCACATTCTGGCACTCGTCTTGGCGGGCTGAGGTCCCAACCACTGCTCCCCTGAAACACAAAGGTGTACATGAATGGACTTCAATGGCTCTGTACTCTATTTATTAGAGTATACTCATTACATTACATTATTGGCATTTGGCAGACGCTCTTATCCAGAGCAACGTACAGTTGATTAGACTAAGCAGGAGACAATCCTCCCCTGGAGCAATGCAGGGTTAAGGGCCTTGCTCAAGGGTCCAACGGCTGTGCGGATTTTATTGGGGCTACACCGGGATTAGAACCACCGACCTTGCGTATCCCAGTCATTTACCTTAACCACTTGCAAATCTTAACCACTTGCAAATCTGCCCAGTTACTCCATAACTATTTTAGATTTGCAGATAAACAACTGCCATGTGGTTAAAGTGCACAAGCTAAGATTTTATTTCAGGGTATGAAGTTAATAGGAGACAACTGGAAGCACAGCACATTCAAATTCAATTATTTGTGTCACACAGTATCAGCATGATCACCTATGCAGTGTGCCATGAGCTCGAATCGATCTGACCCAAAGAACATCTCCTCCTTCCCATTAACATGGCATATTATCAGAGGGAATCCGAATGCCTGAGAGAGAGAGAGAGAGAGAGAGAGAGAGAGGGGGGGAGAGAGAGAGAGAGAGAGAGAGAGGGGGAGAGAGAGAGAGAGAGAGAGAGATGAAGGTTGGCTCTTGGCACCATGCTGCTTCAAGCTCTTTCATTCCGATTACCATTTACGATAACCATTTTTGATAACATCAATTAGCTGCACATTCATTTAAGAATCTCCACCATATATTAGGACTGTAACATATTTTTCCACTTACAATACTAAGGTGCAAAAATGTTGCAAATAGTGCTGCTCTATTTTGATCTAGTCAACTTCAATTGAAATACTTTTTCAATTTAAAAATGTTCAACTGTCTTAACAACATTACAAGTCATCTTTTTATTCCATTCATGTTAGCCTTGGCCTGGTCTATTCTGTAATTTGTATTATATGCATTAGAATCTGACTTTGCCTTTCCTTGTACAAAAAGACCAATCCCTGTATCTCAGCACCCAGTTTCATATCTGAATAGTAAACTGAATTCTACTTTATATACAACATTGACACTGAAGAATCTGAGTCAGAGAAAGGTCATGTGCAGAGAAACAGACTGACCCCACAATCTAATGCTTTCTGGGTTGTACTCTTCAACTTTTCCTTGATTTTCTGAGAACTGGCCAGTTGCAAAAGCTCCTCAATTTCATTAGCAGGCAGTCCTGCCTTCAGACCTGCCTGAGAAGGAGGAATAAAAACAAGGCCACACTAAAAATATATTAGTGCAGAGGCAGAACAAGCATAATGATCTCTATTTAGTACATCTGAGAGAGATGAGACGGCACGGATGGTGCAGTGGGTAGCACTGCCGCCTCACAGCAAGGAGGTCCTGGGTTTGAATCCCGGTCGTCCGGGGCCTCTCTGTGTGGAGTTTGCATGTTCTCCCCGTGTTTGCGTGTCCAAAGACATTTGGCTGATTGGAGAGTCTAAATTGCCCATAGGTATGAGTGTGTGAGTGAATGGTGTGTGTGCCCTGCGATGGACTGGCGACCTGTCCAGGGTGTATTCCTGCCTTTCGCCCAATGTATGCTGGGATAGGCTCCAGCCCCCCTGCGACCCTGTTCAGGATAAGTGGGTTAGGATAATGGATGAATGGATGAATGAGAGAGACGAGAATCTCAGCGTGGCGGGGTCTCTGGAACCTCAGAGAGCGAGGCCGGGAGGGTGATGTCTTCGTCTCCACTCCATATTCTCTTCCACAGCTCCCTGGACACGTTCTCCACGTCCGCCTGCCTGCCTTCTCTGCTCTCCGCCACGGCTGTGACAAAACGCATCGCCGACAGGGAGCCTGAGGTGGAGAACCACACACACAAACTGATCTGGTTAGCCTACAACGTGGACACATTCCATTACCATTACGTTAAATCACAAAATCCCTTCATGGACGCCCTTAACCGGGGCAAAATAGTGCCTTTCCCATTCATATTTGAGGATGTACACCATCTGCCATAATACCTTCTAAAAGCAAATTTGGAAATGAGAGAATTAAACTTTATGAGAAAAGTTGGCCAAGCCTGCAGGGTGTACCTTTTTCAAACATAACTTCAGCGGGGTTTTCAGGGCTAACAAGAGGAACGCCAAAGTACAGCGCCAGCCGTGCCAAGTCTTTTCCCATGTACAGAAATTTGTTGGGGACAAGACCCGGAGGTTTGTTGCCTACAGAAAGAGTGAGCACATTACTCGTTAGTTCAGTCGTCACATTACAGACAAAACAACTTTTTCGCAGACCTCGTCATACCAGACACAAGTATAGAACAATTACCAGCTACCATGATTAAATCATGCGTACCAGAAGTAACAATACCGCAATAATTGCCTTATTGCGGTATTTCATTCAACACGCACCTGATCCGTGCATTATTCCTCCCAAAAAAGCTGGGCGGAATTGAAGGTCAATATTCCACACATTTCTGTAGCGACAGAGGACCTAAGTAAAAAAATAATAATAATAATAATAATTACAAAAAAAAAAGTTTTGAAATGTTGAATACTGCTAAAATCCTCCAACGTAAATCCATGGTAGATTTATTTTATAAGGTCAAGAATTGTAGCAAGCCATAAAAAGGCACTGACCTCAAACCCCAACCAAGAATACGGGGATACAACGTCATAGAAAAGTTCGAGAACTTTTCTGGTACCCGCCATCTGAAAATGCATTAAATTCAAATGCAAATTATTCTGAAAATGTGTTAATATAAACAAGTCATCAGACACAAAATATACCTCATAAACAACTACCTGTGGGTGTTGTTTTTAGCCTTGGTTATTCCCGTCTTGGTTCGTTCGACTCCCTAGTTGATTTTTCGTCCCCGCCGTTGGACAAGTGACTGAGGGGGGAGGCAAACTATGTCAAAGGTTCACCAACAAGTACGAACGACAACTTCGCTAGTTCCGTAGCCTTCAGCATGCCAGTCTATGTAGTGTTTGTCAGTAACTTTATTCGTTTAATAGTTTATTTGTACAGGTGTCTGGACTGTAAGTCACCGAATAAGAAAGACATTTTTTTTTTTTATGAAATAAAATCTTTCTAGTTAGCAAGCTAACCCAGCGAATTGCAAGACGTAATTTATAAATTAGCGACGTGTTATTGTGCACATATAGGCAGTGCAGTAGCTACTTTACTAGCTCAAATAAAAGTATGTGCATTTTATTTTATTTTTTTAAATATCGGCTGTAATTAGCAACATACCCATACATTAGGGACTGCTGTTTCTGTTATGAGTTCTTCTTCTTCTTTTGTTTTAATGGCGGTGTTAAAACTAAAATTTGTGAATTACCGCCACCTACTGAATGTATTACACAATCTTCTATTGTTTTATATTTAAAGAAACCCGCAAGCAAACAGCCAACGGTCAGCACAGTCTGAATGTATACTGGACTGCAGGAACTTTTCCAACTGCATGCGTGACTTGCAAAGTATGATTTACGACATTGGGGGCACTGTCAATTTAATGTCCATGTGAAATACCTGCAATTTCTCTTTTTTTGTGTAAAGTTAGCATGATGAAAAGAAGAGGTTAGACTGCTCTTTGCCTACATGTCAAAGGGTAGCTATCAATGCCATGTGGAACAGTGTTGGCAGTTCAAGTCCAAAAGGGTCTCTGAGAATCCCCTGGCCCTAAAGCATTAGACAAGAAAGTCCCTGATAACTTTTTGAGTGAGTTGCGTTCAATGCGTTCAGCACCCATTCAG
This sequence comes from Conger conger, assembly GCF_963514075.1. Classification (NCBI taxonomy): domain Eukaryota; kingdom Metazoa; phylum Chordata; class Actinopteri; order Anguilliformes; family Congridae; genus Conger; species Conger conger. Next base: position 78,551,351 of record NC_083760.1, on the reverse strand, counting down.
TGGAGTCAGGAAGCAAGGAAGCGCACTGTCCAAAGCAACGTTGTGTATCCTTCTGAACTGGTGGGACCCAGCCACAGGTTCAGTGACAGTAAGCCCCATTTCATAATTTATTCCGTACCCTCCTTAGCTCAACAGGGAGGATGTGCAATAGTTTTATAACTCCGTAACTACAAAACTTCATTTCTTGTGTGATTGTATAAGAGCTGTGGGTTGCTCTGGAGAATAGTGTATGCCAACAATGCCAAAAATGTACATTGTGAACATGTTGATAGTAATCTGTATCACCCTTGTCTCAATATCATATAGTTAATTGCTAATTTATTTATTTATTGTCTGTGATATCTACAAAATATTAGTTTTGAAAAGGCTTTTTTTAATTATAGAGATTGATCTATTGATCAATTTCTCCTTTATATCAATACTTTCTCAGAAAGAAGATGAGGGAATTATGCTTGTTCACAAATTAGGATTTGGGGAAAAGATAACAAAACATACGTAATTAATGAAGGAATGGAAAATATACAGTATGCGTACCTTATTGCTACCCCTGGTTCCCATTTCATTTAGTTTTTCATACATTTTTTGAAACATGCATTTGTAAAGAGTTCCCTTCACAGAAGACGAGTGGAACAAATACAATACAAAAACATTGCTCATGTCAACAGATGGTTGAGGATGCTCTCAGTTTGGAGTCACCGATGGATAAAAAAAAACTTTGAATAATATTCTCTTGCTCCACAGGCAAATAAATATTTGCCTTTCTGATTGTAGATTGTTGGGCTTTGTGTCAAAACAAACAGCCAGCACTGTGCACTGCCCGCTGTCCGTCTTAAAATTAAACCAGCAGAAGGACATTACACAATAATCTGTGACATTATTACTCATTAGTACTATGCATGATTTAGTGTAATGAGAACTGGTAATGTGTCTGAGCCCAGTGTCTAGTATGATGAGGAAATCTTTTAAACCATTATCATGTTATAGCTTTGATTATTTTTGTAATGTGATGCCTTTACTAAGTGGTACTATGCTCACTATTCCTGTAACAAAACCCCAGCTTTAGTCCCCAACAAATGAGAAAAGACTTGACACTGGCTGAGCAGTACTTCACAGTATTGTGTTACAATGCATTTATAGTGTTATTCCTGAAAACCCCATGGAAGCCATGTTACAGAAAGGTGCTCCCTTATTTCTTGGTGAACTCCCTCTCATAATATGCCATGCTAATGGGCAGGAGGAGATGTTCTTTGGGTCAGATCGATTCCAGCTCATGGTGTACTGCATTGGTGAATGGTGACGCGTTTAATTTGTATGTGCTGGGCTTCCAGATGTCTCATAGAAAAAAGAAAAAAAAAATCCATATAAATAGCAATAGTAGTGCCAGTTTGGTGTTCTAAAGAATTAAGTTGATTGCCAGTAATTTTACGACACAAACTGCATTAACATTTCCCACTGCATTGTGAAGTAAAAACTCTACTTTTTAAAGAAGATATCTCCATTGAGAGAATGGTTTGTTTTGACTGCTGTGTCACCCTTCCCCCAATTGTCATATGCACATATTTGCAATATAACTGAAGGAAAATTATCTTAGAGATCCCTTTGTAGACATCGCAGATGTGAAATTTATCATGCAGAAGGAAAATTATTTCAGGATTATAAAGAAAGCATTTCAATGTTAGTGACAACTGAAAAGCATGCGTCACTGATTTCACTTTGAGTGGATATGCTACCCCTTCTGTGAAAGTTGCTTTGTTTTATTGTTCATTATGTTCTTTTTTTTTATCAGCTTTTTTTATTTGTATTGCATTTAAGCTTGACCCAATCAGTTTATAGGTGTTGCAGTTCCTGTCTAATCAGGTACATTTTTATATTTCAGGTGAACAGTGGGTGGCACCTCAGCTGGCCAAGATGCCAAATGTGACCCCAGTCATACATTTCTGCAGTGAAAAATAATTTGGAGTGAATGCTTTCTGATTTAAATCATTTCATATGAACTGAGATTTGTTTGCTGCTTTCTGTTCAAAGATATATTCAATGTAAGCACACAGACTGGCTTTGACACAAACAACACTGCAGAGACCTAAAAGAAGGCAGTATTGCAAGCCAGAATTTCTGGTTCAGGGAGAGGACTGCTGGAGAAAGATATGAAGATAAATGGAGAGCGAATGGGTCAACTGTGCTTCATAAAGGAAGTGAATGAAAACAAAATGGAAAAAGAGGAAGGACTAGTTTTAGCCAAGAACAAAGAATAAGGGACTGGGAGATACCCATGACAAACTTTCAGTAGGTACTGGACATGTGGGACATTGACATGGAAAGGAGGTGTTAACTACCTTCATGCCAACCAAAGGGGAATATAACCTAAGGTTTCGAGTGAGAGGGAGAGAGACTAAGGAAGATGGAGACAGGTGAAGAGGGTGGGGCTAAGTAACTAGTAAAGGTGTGACCAGAGCAAACAGCAAGCCACACTGACAGACTGACTTCAGAAATCTCACAAGACAGAAGCAGTGAGTAAGAGAAGTGGGAGAAAAGTGGAAGAAATTTGGCAGGCTTGCAGAATTATATGAGAAGAGAGAGGAATGTGATCAAAGGAAGACAAGGTTTGGATTAGCACACATTTTTTCAAGACCACAGACTGAGCTCAGACTGGGAGGTAAGCTGACCTGTTCTGTGTGTGTGTGTGTGTGTGTGTGTGTGTGTGTGTGTGAGTGTATATCTGTGTATACACTCACACACACACACATATATATATATATATATTTGCATATGGTTACTGTGCGATTTTACATTTTCAGTGTGTGGTGTGCATCCGGGACTAAGCTGTGGGACTGTGCTGTGTGTTTGCCTGAATGAAAAATGTTGACAGACTGGTTGAGGAACTCTAATGCTGACGTAAACAGACAAATAGGAGCACTGAAGAAAGACTTCATCCAATGTGAATACACTCAGGATCTGCCTAACTATACTAAAATGTAAATATGTTTTCTGGTAAAAAACAATGTCAATGACATACATTGGCAATGAAAACCTATACACTATTTGCACAGACATGCAGGTTTTGTGATAACATGAGACAGTGAAACTGGGTGTGTTGCTTAATGTGAAGAAAAGGCGTATCTTGTTTCAAGTCACTTACAATGGATGGAAGTCACAGGGTAATTGTGTGTGAATTCAGTTTGCTGAATGTCGGCATCCAACTGATATAAAGTAGAGATTTAATGTTTTATTTATTTGCTATGTTTTGAGAGGAAAGATAATTCTATCCTAGGCAGTGATATGTCTGTATCAGTGTCCACATCTTGTGAGCTGAGTGTTGATTACACCCGGTATTACTTTTCATTCCTGCGACTCAGTCTTGTTATCATTTATTGAGAAGTCACATTGTGGTTCCTGTAGTGAAAGGCCAAGTCTTTAAGAAGTCGGGTTGGGAACTAAGAACAACACTTACCACTAACAAAACTCATGAAATACTAGCATTTTTACGAGTGGTAAGTACAATCCATCTGGCCCTTTCAATGAAACACCCAAGCAATTAAGTAATCATGAATTTCATCAAAAGCTTTCACAAAATAAAAACCTATTTATGTTGCTGTGAAATATTACTTACTGGACCATAAGCTGTATCAAGCCTGATTCCTAATGACATGGAGCCTGATTCCTAAAACATGGAGCTTTTACATACGTGTCGGGCATGTATATTACCAGATTGTTCTTCAAAAGTATATATTATTTCTGGCTGGAGCTATTTCCTATAAATTTCCTGTAAAATATATAACAGTGTAATAATTTTGTTGTGGACTGTTGCTTCCTACACAGCTTTTATACGAGAATGTTGTTTGGCAAAGAATGCTGTTTACACATATACACACTTAAAATACAACAGCAAAGACATATTATTACCGTGTTACCATAGGCAAACTACCACTGCTTTGAGGATGGTAACACAGTAACAATGCGTAATGGAGATTAAGGCTAACGATGCATTTTCCTCTTCCAGGATGTCGTCTTTGTCAGAAGCAGATAGTCGGTGTAAACCTGGAGACACCATCTGCGGTAAGTGTTTCCCCACGGGTTTCCCTTGTTCCTTCCACAGAATAGCTTTTACTTTGTGCATCCACTGGCTAAAAACCTTCTCCTTTTAAATCACGCATTGAGCACCATTTGTCCTGGGAATTATTTTTTTTTTTTTCTGTGCTCCACAATTTTAATGGGTGGGTGGGCAGGGTACTATGCACCAAAATTCTACATGGTAAAACCAAAGTGTATAAAATGTATAAAAATACCATGTATTAAAAGTTGAGAACATGCACTTTGAGTTCAGAGCCAAATCATAAAAAAAAAATGTGTCTCAAAATATATTGACCTCACAGTTTTTATTTTATCCAAGTTTGACGAAAATGTATTTAGTGGACCAACAGAAGGACAGACAGCTCGATATCAAGCATCATACATTTGTTATTCACTTCTTTACACTTTCCCCTAACATTTACTATCAAAGAAAATAGGTTTTTGTTCTCACAAGATGGACAGAGTAATTTTTTCTAGCATTGTATAAAGCAGTCTCATGCTGTTTAATTCAGATTCATTCTGTACCAGTATCCAGATAACAGAATATACTGAAATTTGTATATTCTTTGTATGAAAAGGACTATAATTCCTACTCAGATTACCTGATATACATACATACATACATTATCCTCACCCGCTTATCTTGAACAGGGTCGCAGGGGGGCTGGTGCCTAACCCAGCATACATTGGGCGAAAGGCAGGAATACACCCTGGACAGGTCGCCAGTCCATCACAGGGCACACACACCATTCACTCAAACACTCACACCTATGGGCAATTTAGACTCTCCAATCAGTTTAACCTGCATGTCTTTGGACTGTGGGAGGAAACCGGAGTACCTGGAGTAAACCCACACAGACACGGGGAGAACATGCAAACTCCATACAGAGAGGCCCCGGCCGACCAGGATTCAAACCCAGGACCTCCACCTCCTGTGAGGTGGTAGTGCTACCCGCTGCACTATCCATGCTGCCCAGATCACCTGATATGTACTATGTCAATAGCCTCAAATTAAAGCTGACAGTCTGCACTTTAATGTAATTTGCATCGTTTTATTTGAAATTCAATGTGCTGGAGTTCAGAGCCAAAAAAATCATGCCATCCTTTTGCATTTCATTGTATATCCTGAGAAGTGCAGGCTTGTCATGGTTTATTCGATATGTACACATTTCCCCCATAGCTGAGTCAGTGTTTAAATCTCTGACTAGCAGTGCCAGTCTGTTCCGTTGCAGAGTCAGTGTTTAAAGCTCTGACTCGCTGTGCCAATCTGTTCCGTTGCAGAGTCAGTGTTTAAAGCTCTGACTAGCAGTGCCAGTCTGTTCCACTTCAGAGTCAGTGCTTAAAGCTCTGACTAGCAGTGCCAGTCTGTTCCATTTCAGAGTCAGTGCTTAAAGCTCTGACTAGCAGTGCCAGTCTGTTCTGTTGCTGGGTTAGAGTCAGTGTTTAGAGAGAGAGTCAGTGTTTAGAGCTCTGAATAGCTGTGCCAGTCTGTTCCATTGCAGGGTTAGAGAGTCAATGTTTAGAGAGAGAGTCAGTGTTTAGAGAGAGAATCAGTGTTTAGCTCTGAATAGCTGTTTTTCCACCTTTCGCTCTATGTCCTCAGAGATTCGGGTGTACGAGCAGGAAGTGATCGTGGTGCCCGTGCTCTTCCTCTTCTCCTTCCTGATAATGCTGATCTTCCTGCTCCTGCTGCGGTTCTGCCCGGAGAAAGTGGACCGCATGCGACCGGAGAACACTGTGAGGCGACCGCGGGGGTCCAGGTCCAGGAGCAGAAACCTGCAAGGAATCGATGGTAGGTGTGTGAGTGAGTGAGTGTGTGTGTGTGTGTGTGTGTGTGAGTGAGTGTGTGTGTGTGTGTGAGTGAGTGAGTGGGTGGGTGAGTGAGTGAGTGTGTGAGTGTGTGTGTGAGTGAGTGAGTGAGTGTGTGAGTGAGTGTGAGTGGGTGGGTGAGTGAGTGAGTGAGTGAGTGAGTGAGTGTGTGAGTGAGTGATTGTGTGAGTGAGTGAGTGAGAGTGAGTGAGTGATTGTGTGAGTGAGTGAGTGAGTGAGTGAATGAGTGTGAGTGAGTGAGTGTGTGAGTGAGTGAGTGAGTGTGAGTGAGTGATTGTGTGAGTGACTGTGTGAGTGAGTGAGTGAGTGTGAGTGAGTGATTGTGTGAGTGACTGTGTGAGTGAGTGAAGTGTGAGTGTGTGAGTGTGTGAGTGAGTGAGTGAGTGAGTGAGTGTGTGAGAGTGAGTGAGTGTGTGAGTGAGTGAGTGAGTGATTGTGTGAGTGAGTGAGTGAGTGTGTGAGTGAGTGAGTGAGTGTGAGTGAGTGATTGTGTGAGTGACTGTGTGAGTGAGTGAGTGTGTGAGTGAGTGTGTGTGTGTGTGTGTGTGTGTGTGTGTGTGTGTGTGTGTGTGAGTGAGCGATTGTGTGAGTGAGTGAGTGTGTGAGTGAGTGAGTGAGTGATTGTGTGAGTGAGTGAGTGTATGAGTGAGTGAGTGAGCGATTGTGTGAGTGAGTGTATGAGTGAGTGAGTGAGTAAATATGTGTGTGAGTGAGTTTTTCTCTCCATCTTTTGACGCTGTGGTTGGAGTTTGAACTTCATAATATTTTATTTATATTTCTTTATTGATGCTCTGGAGCATGTTGGTGCAGTATTTTTATGACTCTTCTCTCCTCTGTTTCCAGCCCCCCCTGGAATTAACCCCTTAGAGCACGAGATCATCGTTTTGGAGACCAACGCCCCCAGCTACTCCACGTTCACCCCCCCTCAGCAAGCCCAACCCTTGAGCCTGGTGGAGCCTGCTTACGCCAGCTTCAACAGCTCCCAGCCGGACTCTGCTCTGGCCCCAGAGCTGCCCACACAGAGGATGCCTGAGTCCTTCAACCTGGTCTCCCCCCTCCCACTGACGTTCTCCATGAGGGTGGGGGACTCCGTGTCCCTGTACAGAGCCAGGATGGGTCACAGGGACGTGGTTCTTAGAGTTCTCAAAGGTGAGACGCTGCTGCACCTGCATTAACCTTTTCTGCTTTCATCCACCGAGCACCACACTCAGAAATAAAGGTACAGTGGAAGTATATTTCTGTTAAAATTTCCTGAATGTACCCTGAATGGTACAATAATGTTATTTGGGTATTAATTAATTTGCATAGTTTTATTTGAAATTCAATGTGCTGGAGTACAGAGCCAAAAAAATCATGCCATCCTTTTGCATTTCATTGTATATCCTGAGAAGTGCAGGCTTGTCATGGTTTATTCGATATGTACACATTTCCCCCATAGCTGAATCAGTGTTTAAAGCTCACTTGCGGTGCCAATCTGTTCCGTTGCAGAGTCAGTGTTTAAAGCTCTGAATAGCTGTTCCAGTGTATTTTGTTGCAGGGTTAGAAAGTGTCTTTAGAGAGAGAGTCAGTGTTTAGAGCTCTGAATAGCTGTGCTAGTCTGTTCTGTTGCTGGGTTAGAGTCAGTGTTTAGAGAGAGAGTCAGTGTTTCGAGCTCTGAATAGCTGTGCCGGTCTGTTCCATTGCAGAGTCAGTGTTTAATGCTCTGAATTGCTGTGCCGGTGTGTTCCATTGCAGGGTTAGAGAGTCAGTGTTTAGAGAGAGAGTCAGTGTTTAGAGAGAGAGTCAGTGTTTAGAGAGAGAGTCAGCGTTTCGAGCTCTGAATAGCTGTGCCAGTCTGTTCCATTGCAGAGTTAGTGTTTAGAGCTCTGAATAGCTGTTCCAGTGTATTTTGTTGCAGGGTTAGAAAGTGTCTTTAGAGAGAGAGTCAGTGTTTAGAGCTCTGAATAGCTGTGCTAGTCTGTTCCATTGCAGGGTTAGAGAGTCAGTGTTTAGAGAGTCAGTGTTTCCAAGCAAAAAAGGTACAAATTAATGATTAAACCCACGGAAAGGAGCATAATTTTATGCATGTAAATATAGGCTACCATCCCAGCAACAAGCTTTTGTTCTTTGTTAGGCACGCACTGCCTTTTAGTTTTTATGCAGACCTAGTGGCTGGAAAGTGATCTATAAGAAGAACTGAAGGTGGGTAAGGCATTCTGGTAACTCCAGTTTACAGCAATTAAATGATAGGTAGTTGGAATGTAGCTTGATGATAATTATGTTTATAGCATAATTATGGGGTGGTACAGATGGTGTTGTGGGTAGCACTGCCGCCTCACAGCAAGGAGGTCCTGGGTTCGAATCCCCGTCAGCCGGGGCCTCTCTGTGTGGAGTTTGCATGTTCTCCCCGTGTTTGCGTGGGTTTCCTCTGGGTACTCCGGTTTCCTCCCACAGTCCAAAGACATGCAGGTTAGACTGATTGGAGAGTCTAAATTGCCCGTGAGTATGAGTGTGTGAGTGAATGGTGTGTGTGCCCTGTGATGGACTGGCAACCTGTCCAGGGTGTATTCCTGCCTTCCGCCCAATTTTTGCTGGATGGATAATTATGTGTATAGGATAATTACGTTCATAGACCCGACCAAGAGACATGCAAAAGAACGTGCCCTTTAATCAGTACCTGCACTGAACATTTCACTCTTCCGGATCTCGTCCGCTGTCTTGTTTGTTCGCGGGAAGCAAGCGGAAACTCACACATCCTCATTCCACAAAAGCGTGCACACACACACACCCCTGCTGACAGCCCTGCGGCCTGGGCTAAGGTTTCCTCCCCACCAGCTGCTCCGCCATCTTCACCCCCCCTCTCCTCCACAGACTCGGCGAGCGCCAGTGACAGAAAGTCCTTTTTGGGATTCGCCTCCTTCCTCACGCAGCTCGGCGCGCACCCCTTCCTCCCTGCGGTGCTGGGCGTGGTCTCGCTGCGCGCACCGCTGATCACCGTCGTGGAGGAGCTGGAGAACAGGGATCTGCTGGGCTTCCTCTGGAGGTGTAGGCAGGTATGGCTCAGAGGCTCAGAGAACTACATTTCCCAGGACACAATGCTCCGACCCTGAATTTGTGAAAGGACAGGATACAGAACCGAATGGGATCTGCCACACGTTATTACCCAATAAAGGATGAATAGCTGACGGTAAACGATGCTGTTTCCTGTTTTGACAGGATCATGTGGGCAGTGAAGCTCCCTGTGACCTAACCGAGAGGCGGATTTTCACCATGTCCAATCAGGTGGCCTCCGCTCTGGTGAGTATCCCTCTCCAAGGGTCCTTCCCAGAACTTGAAAAATGTGTCCTCCTTTCCTACACTTGTCTCCTCCACCTAGATTGGGGATTGGGGGGTGGAGACAAGTGGAGAAAAGGATGATACATTTTTTTAGAGAATTGGAATGTATTCCCTCTATTCTTCCCTCCCTCTCTTCTCCCTCTTTCACTCTCTCTCTCCGCCATGTCCCTGTCTTCCAGTGAAACAATTAAAAATATTGGCAACGGTTCTCCTGTTTACTCATCTCTCCTTTGCAAATCTAGGACTACCTTCACAAAAAGGACATTCTCCATGGTAACATTGGAGCGCGCAGCGTGCTGGTTAGCCGGGAGCTAACGGCCAAGCTGTGGGGGCTGGGGAATGCCCACGCAAGGCATAGCCAGGAGGCCCCTGTTGTAGAGGGGCCTTGGCTGAAGAAGTGGCAGGCCCCGGAGGTACTGGCCCGGAAGGAAGCCACTCCGGGCAGCGATGTGTAAGTAGCTCTTCGTGATGGCATTATTGCAATTTTCCAAAAGGGCTCTGGTGCTTGCAGTTTTTCGTTTTTACCGAAGGATTTACAAACGTTTCATTGTTTTGCAGCTGGTCGTTTGGCATCTTGCTGTACGAAATGGTGACGCTAGGTGAGTGTAACAGCTGGATCTCACATAGTTTTGCTTTTTTATTCAAATTCTTAGAAACATGTTGCAATGATTAGTCAATTATGGAAGTAATTTGAGAAGTTTTTCATTTTGATATTAATGTTCTTATGATTACTTCCACAAGGGGCTATATGCTTACTCTTTCTCCCCATGCTTTGTCCGCGAGAAGTAAATATTGTGTCAATGGGGAAGGAGAGCTGGAGGTTATTTGTAAAATCAGGTTTCACCAAGTGAGCAGTCAATTTGGAATTGCAGAATGGTGCTATCTAGTGGTTCAAATGAAATTACCCAAACAATTTTCATGAAGAGCACTGGCTTATTTGGGGAAATCAGTTTCAAATGTGCATGTGCAGGTAGCACACTCTCATTCCCAAACTCTTAATGAGATTTATTTTGTGCGCACTCTCAAAACGATTCCCCACCTTCTACTCATCTCTCTCTCAGGGGATGTCCCTTTCCCGGATATATCCGTCAACGAGCTGATGCAATATCACCAGAGAGGAAAGACTCTGAAGAGACCAGCCAACTGTTCCAACTCACTGTAATGATCCACAGACATTATTTAACCTATATTACCAAAATCTAACAAAGTACATAATTACATAATACAAGTAATTAAATGTCTGTAAACAGACATCATTTTACTCACCTAGTGATACACTGTAATAGGCATTTCGAATAACTCTGAATATTATTGTATACCATATTATCAATGTATACTAGCATAAATAAACCTTCAACCCCTCTTTCAGTTACTCCATCATCAAGAGTTGCTGCCAATGGAAAGAGCATGATCGTGCCACGTTGTCTGAAGTGGTCCGCAAGCTCCAATCAGGAGAGAAGAGTGCCAATGACAAATCCGTCATCCGAGTGCCTGAGCCAATCAACATCGAAAAGTATCTGCAGGAGGCGGGATATGCGGAAACCCACAACTACACCGTCTTCTGATGCGACTGAACATCGTGTGCAATAGGGGGCGCGTCCCAATACTCGAGATAGCCCTTCCTTCAATCGTCTCCTCCTATTCGGGAGTATGGGGGGAGGAGACGCGTTGAGGAAAGGTTATCTTAGATTATTGGGACGCGCCCAGGGTGATACAGAAGGCATTGGTGGTAGACTGGGATTTGTAGACTTGAACGTAATATCACTGCTGTAGTAGCTATTACTGCAGGTTACACCTTGTTTACAAACTTTGTTTATAATAAGAGTAATATATTTTGTCAGGAAAAATCAGTAACTCTAAATCAACCTTTCCCTTTATATAAAAAAAAGAATCTATATTAAGACACCTACAGTTCAGGTGGTATGTCAGTGCCTTGAAGCATTCTTGCAATGCTGGCGTGACCATACATGCAGTATTTCTGGTTTCTGGCTGTGGTGGAGACCTGCTGAGTCAGTGCACTGGTAGAGCGAGTGTAGTGGAATGCATCAGGATTGCTTTGTTTACCAACTGATTAGAAACATACTGTATCCATGCTGCGTTCACTGCCAAGGTAACACCGACTCCAGTACACTCTTAGCTTGAAGATTTAGTCAGTTGACATTATGTGTGGTTGTTTTAAAGCACTTTTGCCAAGTAAGATATATACTTCCTAATGAAGTCTGGGAGGGGTCTATATTCAGTGGGACTGCAAGAGACTATCACAAAAACGTCATAACAAAAGTCACTAGATGTGCTAACAGGCAATGTGCAATAACTGAGCCTTATGTTACCTTTACCTTAAAAACAAGTCACTCTACTATTTTCACTTCAAGTGCTTTTAAGACATGATTTTGTGTTTGTTCACTTTATGTATGAAAGGAGTAATTGCCAATTTCAAATAAAAAAAAGGCCAAAGCATGTTCACGGAAAACATTTATTTTTAATTGGTGGATTACCCTGATAGGAAACACAACACTATACAGTGTTGAAGTAATTTCCTTTTTAGCAGACAGTCGCTGGGATAGGTAACAGATCCTGTCCGGCAGTTTTGATGCTTGGTTTCTCACCCTCCCTTTAAGACAGGATCTGCATGAGTACTCTGACCACCGTGTGAAGTGTTGCAATGACGACTGTAGGTGGCTCCAAAGGCCGTCTCTGCCAGTCAGATACGCACAGGAGGCCATTTTGAGATCAAGCTACTGGGCTCTGTTAACACGCTCCACAATTAGTACCCATCAGCTGCTCCCCGATTCCACACAGGCTGCCGTTGACCCCGTGGTGTGAGAATCCTTCTCTTGGCCAGCAGCCCAGCTAGCACAATATGTTCTCGCAATGTAACTGGAACATTTTGTGAATGTTATCGTTTATAAGGTTGCCAGTACGGCATCGACATTGTGAGAACGTTTCACGCTTTCGGGGATCTAATGGGCTCTCCAGTCCCATTCAGCTCTGCTGCTGGGATACAGTCCCAGGGTCTCCACCCTGTCCAACTCACTTTCAGCAGGTTCAGTGCTGTGATATGTAGGTGGTTTGGTGTTCCCATTCCCCACTGTATTATTAGCAGAAATGAGTGATTACGATAAAATACTATAAATTATTGATTTACATAAATGAATTGTCTCTATTAATATGCTCGAAACATCAATAACGATTCCGGTTTAACCAAGCCGTATCAAATGATTCTTCGCACAGAACATCTTCAGCAATAGTTGTTTATTTTTCTAGCATAATAAGCAGGAGGCAGCTCTCCCTAGCCACACATGTAGATACACAAGCAGAGTAATACCTATTCTCAGAATAATCTTCATAAATCATAAAAGGCAAAGTATTGATTTTAATACAAAAGAAATCCTAGGAACCAGACCCCACTTTTGAAAAAAAACAAAAAACAATCCAGGGAATTCAAGCTTTCCCCCCCCTTGCAACATCTCACTGGTACGACCTCAGTCCACTAACAAGCATTACCCCAAAAACCAGCCACATGGAATGCCAAGCAATGCAGGTTCATCATCATAACTTTGGAATGGAGGAATCGAGGTATGGAGGAATGGAGGTATTGCTATTCCCAATACTACCACTATTAATTAATTACTTCATTAAAGCACCATTGTAACAGTAAAAAGGCAACTTTTCGTTTTGACTCTTGAAATATACTGTCATATACGCTAATAATAATAATAATAATAATGATAATGATAATGATGATGATGATGATTACCTTCTATAATTGTATACGCACAGAGCACAAGCATGGGAATATATTTTGTTGCAAACAACATCAGGCGTCCGCACGCGCACTACACACACTCACACACTGTCTCTCTCTCGCTCACAGTCACACAGTCACACAAATCTTACACTCACACAAGCACAAATCCCTCCCTTCAGTCCCTCTTCATTCCTTCAGACAAAAACTCTTCCGTTCCTCCCATTCCTATCTGTTTCTTTCCTCCCCTCTGCTTTCAGGAAACACAGAATTGAAAAAAGTGTTCCAGGGAAAGGCAGCCGAGTGGGAGCTGAGCGGGGCGCTCCTCAGTCCCTCAGGTTGCTGATGGAGGCGCAGATCTTGAGCGCTGGCCCCAGTTTGATGTTCATGGTGGACATGAGGTGCTCCTCCCGGAGGAGGAGCAGGGCCTGCCCGTCGATCTCCTGTGAGAGGAACTGACCGGCCAGGTCTTCACAACCTGGGAAAAACACACACCACAAAAACCGCGTCACAAATATTATCAGTTTTAATCTTATTCATCGTCTCTTGTAGTGTTTTGCAAAGTAGAATGTATTGTTCTAACTGCACATTTTGGACCAGAAATCGATGTCCCTTACATGGAACAGAAATGAATGGTTGGGTCTTAGGAAAACACATTTGAATTGGTACAATACAAGGACAGAATTGGTACAATACAAGGACAACAATACTACAGCTTCAATAGTGATAAACCTCAGACAGACAGACGGGGGCAAACGCAAAATTCAGTGAAAATATATGCGATTCTCCCCTCCCATCCGTAATAAATGCAGCAGCTCTATATGAGGAATAAAAATAGGTATACGGACACGGAAAGATAAATAGGAGTAACACTGACCTTGCAGCGAGGAGATAAACTGACACACTTCATCCACACTCCAGTGGGAGGGGCTGCCAGAAAGAAAGTGCCCGCCATCCAATGGGAGACCACCAGCAGTGGAGCCATCCAACTGGGGACCGCAGTGGGCCGGCCTGGGGCAGGACAAGGAGGAGCTGGGAGAAAGGGACAGGGAGTCTTCCTCCTCCTCTTCCTCACAGCTGGAGACATCCTCTGACCGACTGGACTCTGACCGACACTGGGAGGGAGAGAGGGAGGATGTTCAGGGTGTAGAAATGAATTTAATCGAAACAGGAAACAATACATCCACAAGGACAACAAACAGATCTGAAAAACGCCTTACAATTTAAATAATCGAGCGTACAGAATACAGGGGGTAATATTCAGTCAACCCCACCTTTACAGGCAAATGTCTCCCTGCTATTTTAGCGCAGGCGATCTCTGAGCTGCTCCTGCGAGGACCCCTGCGTCTCAGAATCCCCTCGGGCCCCCCAGGCCCCGCCACTATTCCGCGGGCGGCCCGTCCGCGACGGGTGCGGAACTGGTGGCTGCAGCTCACGTTGTACCTGGGGACAGAGAAAAGCGCGACACCCAGAGAGGATTCATTTTGTGTAACCAAAGAACGTGGCACGGAGATAATAAATTATGCAGAAATCACCGGACCTGGTCCCTATTGCAAGACCTGAGAGGGGAGGGTAGGTGGTAGGGAAAAACACTTTCTGGCAATTGGGAGTGTAAAGGTACTATGGGCAAGTGATAACTAAGGTCAAACAAAAAGAATTCCCCTCTTATGCACGGAGCAAATCGCTGCCATGTTGGGTGTCATTTATCTGAATAGCGTGTAAGGCAGGGCTGCCCAACCCTGCTCATGGAGATCTACAGTCCTGTAGGTTTTCACTCCAACCCAACCGACGCCAACAGCTAGAGATCGCTTTCAGCTGCTAATGAGAAAGGCGTGCCGAATTAGCGCTGAAATGAAAACCAACAGGACAGTAGATTTCCGGGAAAAGGGTTGGGCAGCCCCAGGGTGGGGCAGACACATAAAAACAGAGAAGGCATCAAAGCTATATCCTCCCCTTACATGACAAACACTATAGTGGGAAAAAAAAACATCATTTCTTTTATTTTTATTGATTGTCTCTTGTAGTTTTGGGCATAATAGAATGCATTTATGTTGAGAATAGGACCAGAGATCAATGCCCCCTATTAGGTAACAATTTATTTTATTTTTTTTATGAACAGGTCTTGTAGACAGGAGGAAATAAACTGTTTTTTAAGGGGAAGTTCACTTTCACTTTCACCCCAGAGTACTATCTAACCAACCCGATCGTCTGGCTGAGTTGTGAATCATTTTCGAGGTTTAACGACTTTTTGGATACAGTTCACTGTCACACAATGGTCCATGAACGGAGCGAAAAAAAGAAAATGCGCATTTCATCGAGAGCTAGTAAAGTGTCCGCACAAGCACACGCATGTTTCTGCTGAAGATGCACAGTTTGGCAAGTTACTGATCAAAACGATGCTGCCCTTCGCCCCAGCACTGCACCAGAAGACTGTTCACGCGGACTGCCGCTTTGACGGACAGGGGAAACGCACTGTACCTCTTGGCACAGGTCATGGAGCAGAAGCGTTTGGAGCCTCTGAACTGGTTGGCCGGAGCAAAGCCTTCGCAGTACTCGCACTTCATCACTGGGGGAGAGACGAGGAAGAGGGAGATGAGTTGCAAGCAAGAGTGCCACAGAGAGCGCACATATGGAGTGCCAGGGTAGGGCTCAAACCCGTTTCAGACGCAGGGAATGACAATTAAATTCAATGTCCACAATCTTCAATTAGGACGTCCGAAAAGAATAAGAGCATTTCAGTTCATCACTCACCTGTGGGAGCCTCGGACTCTGCCGGGGCCGTGGGCGGGACCGCTACGGGAAAAGCCCCCTCAGCTCGTTCCTTCACTGGTCCTGTCACCTGTCAATCAGCATTTTCCCCAAATGGTGAAATGTGTTTTCAATCACCATTTGTGAAGCACCTTATTGACATGTATGTCTCTTTACAGAACTACAACAACCCATGAGCATCTGCAAGGACAAGGCCACGGTCTATTCTGAGGAACTCACAGGGAAGGGTTCGGCTCCTTCCTGGATGACGAAGCCTTCGATCAGGTGTGTGAGGACCTGGGGCTTGACCACAGCCTGTGGAGGGGGCGCCCTCTCCCCCTGGCCCCCGCGGGACATTGAGAGCGCTGGAGGAGAGGGGGAGGCAGTGCCAGACGCTGGGGGGGGAAGAGAATGAAGAGTAAGACAGAGCTACAGAGGGGAATCGCAGCTCAATTCAGCTTGATTCAGCCAAGTTCACAGCTACACAAATAAACATGACACATCTGTATGCTTTTCACAATACACTTTCTGAATAGTAAAAAGCATGAAGTTGCATATTACGAGTACAAATTCTGCAATTTGTTAGATTAGAAACATGCCTGCATCGATGGCGGAGAGGGGAGGGGAGATTTCTCTCAGCGGGGGGGCACAGAGAGGAGCAGAGCCAGCTGCCATCTCATTGGCTACATCAGACTCTGACTTCCTCTTCAAGCTTCCACTGACGGGCTTTCCCTTTGGACACATAACGGGAAGAATTGGACTGGCGGACAACGCAGCGAATTGAATAAGGAACAGTCATCTATTGCCAAATCTTTAACTTTCAGCGTTGCATTCTGGGTACTGCAGTACACAAAATCTGTAAACTCACCTGCAACTGCACAGGCTGCACATACACAGAATCCCCAGTGGGAGGCACTGTTGTTGGTGCAGTATTCTGCCCATCCGCAGGGAGGGGGAGAGACAGGCAGGGAGAGGAAGAAATTGAAGCGGATGAGGAGGAGGAAGTGGTTGAAGAGGAACGATTCGGGTTGAGAACTGGACTCTGATTAGTAGGGAGGTGAATCTGAGAGATCTGAGTCAATGGGAGAGCAGTTTGGGGGGACTTTAGGCCCGCCCCTCCAGCCACACCCACTCCCGTTGCCATTGAAGTTACCATAGTAACAACATTGGAATTCGCGGAATTATTCAAGGCCCCACTGTCCTGGGCACAGCAGCTCCGGGCCCGGGCCAAGGCCAAAGCCTGGGAGTTTCCTAAAGAATCCTGCCTGGCGCCCACCAGCTGAACAGGGACGTGCGGTGGGGGGTGTGAAGCGCTGGACTGGGTGTTGCTGGGAGGAGCAGGGAGGATGGGAGGCGGGTGCCGGGGAGGGAGCTGGAGGGGCAAACGCAGGCCCTGCACAGTTTTGGGCTGAATGGGAACAGGGCTAGAAGTGTGGGCCATCTTCTCCTGGCTGATGTTAGCGTTGGCCTGCTGCAGCGGCTGGACCACCAGAGTCTGAGTGTTTATGTTGGGCTTGGCGGCACCGGAGGAGCCGGGGTAGACCTGGGAGGGGCTGGGCGCCGTGGACGTGGGGACCAGGATGTGCGTCGCGGTGGCGGCCGAGGTCACCGTGGTGACGGCACGGGCTTGGCAGAAGGCGGAAGGAGAGAGGAGGAGCTGGGAAATCGGGAGGGAGGATGACTGGGAGGAGGAGGGAGAGAGAGGAGGGGCTGAGGGGGGAGCCATGTTGGACTGAGCCCCGGTTTTGATGCCGATACTGGGGAGGGTGGGTGTGGAGGGCTGGGTGTACGTGCCCACTTTGTTCTGCACTTGGGGCTGGGGCTGAATCTGCTGCTGGCTGCTGGTTTGCTGGGTAGTCTGGGGAAACTGGGCCTGTTGCTGCTGCTGCTGGGGTTGCTGAACAATGGAGAAGGTAACTGAAACAAGGGAAAGAGAAAAATCCCCATACATTAATAATACATTCATCGTTTGTAACAACAGCCTCCTCTTCCACGCAGCCTCCTGTACCTGTCTCCTTCCGGTCGGGACATTCAGCCTTCACGCCCGCAAGTCTGGGGCTGGAAACACAACGCAAAGCCAGGTTCTGCACCTGAGAGAGAGAGAGAGAGAGAGAGAGTATGGGACTACAACACCTTCATCATCTCTTACGCTCTCTGCTTCCACCCGTTTGAATGCAGTAATGATCATACAAAAAGTGGGCAACCTGACTTCTCTCCTTTAAATAAAGTCAGATCTGCAGTGTGGAAGATATTGTATATGGGAGTAAACAGCAATGGCCAACAGCACACCACAACACCTGTGACAGCAAACACGTATTTAATACACTTAAACTCAAACAATACTCTCTCAAACCCATTCATAACAAATCCCAACTAAACTTCAGGCACTGAAACAGGATGTACCTGATCACTGTCTGATTGGCTGCTGGACGAGGGGGGAGTGACTTCCTGCTGCTGTGTCTGCTGCTGCTGCTGCTGCTGCGGCTGCTGTTGCTGTTGCTGGGGCTGGTGTTGAGCGACAGTTGCCACAGCAGCGGTTGCCGTGCCGCCAGGCATGAAGATGAGCTGAGAAGAGAGTGGTGCCCTGCGATTGACCTGAGAGGAGGAGAAGGGTCATCCTTAAACATACAGCACACACCCAACCTGCTGGGGTCCATCCCAGCTCAGCCCAATCAGGTCTCCCAATCTGACATCACTCCAGATTCGCCCTTTACAGAAGAGCCTCAGGTGTACCCAATCACAGCCAAACATAATGCAGCCACATAGCAATCAGTATACACAGCTAAATCTAAATAAAAGTTTCTTAACAGTTATAGGATTTGGCTGAAGGATTTTGTATTGTATTGTATTCAAGATCTCTTTTCTGATGTTATTAACAAGGACAAAAAGTTTGGTTCTGAAACAATAAGTGTCCATTTAAAGATGATTCAAGCTTTAGAAGTAGTAAATCAAAGCAAATATCTTTGAGAGTATCAAAGAGTTTTGATTTCATGTGGAGCAATTATGTTATGACTTGCCACTTTTTTAAATCGTGGATCTCTCATTTTGAAACCAAGCTCTTCAATAAATATTGTTTAACCAGCCAGTGGTGATAGAATACCGGCTCATCGTACAAATATGTTAACATGCGTGCTTGTCATTTACTGACTGTACCACAGGGACTGTACGGGCATCAGGGCTCAGAGTATAAACCACTGAGCAGGCATGTCAAAATCTCAGAGCAATGCAAGAGTAATATAGTCAGAGCCCACTTAGTGGGCTGTCTGTCAAAAGTGAACTTGGAAATATTCATTAGTGGGGGCACAGCCCAGCGCGCCTATTCAGAAATGTTTTACTTTACATCAAAGGGAATTAACAAAAGTGTGTTTACAGCACATATTCTTTTGGTGAATTAATGGATACTTTAAAAGAAAAATAAAGTGATTTCAGAAGGTCCTTAAATATCGCAAATATCCAAAAACTGTTGGAATCACAGTAACAACACAGCCATCAAAATAGTTTTGAATAACTCTCAAACATCACAATGATACAACATGCATCATCTTGTGAGAAGCAAGGGGACACAGTGACCCTGTGAGACTCACTCTCAAGTACATCTGCCCCTGCCCTGCCGTGTTCCCACCCAGCAGCACGGATTGGCTGAGTGTCGATGATGCAGAGGAGGCGGGACCAAGGGGACGCGTATTCGTCATGGCTCCTCCCGCAGAAGAACTCAAATTCACCTGTGAGGGAATTTTTAATATATATATTTTATATAATCAAATATATATTTTTAGAAGTTTGGTTTAAAAATATATATATGGCCAAACTCATGATTCCGTCAAAAACATTTTTGTAAGCATCAATACCACCTACTCAAAAGACCTGACCATGCCCAATGTGTAACTGCATTGAGTCTGAGTTAAGGTTTCCCACGATGGCTACAACCCTGGGTTTTTCCTGTTCTAATCGGCTGTGAGACAGAACTCTTAACAAGATATCCTGTTCTAATAGGCTGTGAGACAGAACTCTTAACAAGATATCCTGTTCTAATAGGCTGTGAGATGGTACTCTTAACAAGATATCCTGTTCTAATAGGCTGTGAGTTATCAGTGACCTACAGTGCAATGGGCAGTGCTGGAGGCCTGGGAGACACTGGGAGAACTGGACTGGCGGCTGGCAGCAAGGGTGGCCTGGGTGAGGGGGAGAGGGAGAAAGAGAGATTCAGAATCATCCACAGTACATACCGACTGGTCCCACCAAACCCACATTCACGCTGCTAACACGGTGGCGCTAAAGCCACGCAGCAGCCGCTCTGAACAGGTGTGCCACTCTAAGCACTGCACCATGGTACCTGTTGCACGGCAGCCAGGTTTTTGAGCTGGGCGTTGCTTATCTGCTGTTGGAGCATCAGCTGGTGGAAATACTGAGCTGCGTTGGGCTGTCTCTGCAGGGCCTGAAGAGCCTGACACACAGAAACACATTTTTAATACAATTTTACAAACAATAATACAAACATCTTACATCAGCAGCCTGATCATCTGCAATAGCCTACACACAAGTAAGACCGTGAACATAAATTCTGACTTACACTTAAGTAACTTTAGCCACAGCACTGAAGAGCAGCTAACAGTTTATTTGGCCAGCATTTCCACACTCAAAAAAGTGTAGCTACAATTACACTTTATAAATCTTTAGATGACCAATGTGAGAATTCCCAAATAGATATTCCGCTGTCATTCATTCTTTACCACTGACACACCAAATTCTCTTAAAACTTCTTGAAGTAGATATAGCGGATTAAAAAAACCCTGTGACAATCAATATCATCCATCCATCCATTATCTGAACCTGCTTATCCTGATCAGGGTCGCAGGGGGGCTGGAGCCTATCCCAGCATACATTGGGCGAAAGGCAGGAATACACCCTGGACAGGTCGCCAGTCCATCGCAAGGCACACACACCATTCACTCACACACTCATACCTACAGGCAATTTAGACTCTCCAATCAGCCTAACGTGCATGTCTTTGGACTGTGGGAGGAAACCGGAGTACCCGGAGGAAACCCACGCAGACACGGGGAGAACATGCAAACTCCACACAGAGAGGCCCCGGCCGACGGGGATTCGAACCCAGGACCTCCTTGCTGTGAGGCGGCAGTGCTACCCACTGCACCATCCGTGCCGCCACAATCAATATCAGATGAGGCATATTAAAAATGTTGGACAAGTCCTCAACATTTTAAACCAAACCCATAATTATCAAGAGCCTGTTAATTCTGACAAAGGGTATACTCTCACCTGCACTGCCTGTCTCTCATAAAGAGACATTTGGGATATTTGATTTGGACGAGAATTCCCCCCAGAAGGCGTGTTCCCATTGGCAGCGCCTGAGTTCTGGTCCCCTTCTGTATCCATGGTGACTGAAGACGGGATATGTCAAAAGCGGGGTTATAAGCTTAATGAAAGTCCATATCGTGGGTTGCGTATGGATGTGTAACTTAGCCCATATAGACAAAGAGTAAATAACTAGCTAAATCGTTCGTTACACAAACAATACATCTGCCGTTCTCTTATATGTTCGTGTCAATCACAGAAGCAGAGACAATACAACACTTTTGGGTGCTGTGAACTCGTTAGCAAGACAACTGTAAAATTCATCAATCTTAGTAACATACAGTAACGTTAGCATATCTGCAGTTAAAAATATAGCTAACACATTTTTAATTATGAAGTTATATACAGTAACTTAAAAGAGCTGGGCAGTGCATTTTCACATGCTCCTTTCTAACGCTAGCTAGCCAATTTCTTAAACTAAGTTACCCATGTTCTTCTTATAACGTTATGCCTTGAGTGAATGATGGCACTTGGCATGGAATCCATATCAACTAGCTAACGTTAGCCATTGGTCAGTGTTGGATGATTATGTAGCTAAGCAACATATATTCGCGAAATATATTATAGTAATGTATACATTTTTTGGCTGTCAAAACAATCTCATCCCCACTTGCCGAATCCCTTACGATGGCTTTGCAATAATAGCTAGCTAGCGAACACATTTGCTAGCTGATCTCCAACAGCGCTAGATAAAACGTTAAACCGGTAACTAGCTACTAAGATGAGTATCCCTAGTAGCTAGCAATGTGAAGTTATTTTGCGAAAACTCGTGGGATTCATTCAACAAATATAAATAGTTAAACTAGCTGACTATTTCTAAACAATAACTAGCTAAATAGCTAGCAACAGCTACTGTTAGCTATTTCTTCGCCGTGGCGCTTTCATGGCTGGTCCTGAAACGTTATAATTCGGCGCTCACCGCGACCTCCTTTTCCTTCTCCTTCGTTAGCTATGTTCCCCACGATCACTCCTTCTCTTCACTTTTTGTAAATTATTTTTGCGAGTATATTTTCAGGTTTAACATGTACTCAATGCATTAGACAAACTAGCCAGTTGAGTAACAGCTAGGTGTAAACATTAGGTCACTATTATTGGAGCGATTGTGCTTCAGAGAGAACCCCCCTCCTTCTCTGGTTGTTTAACGTACCCTTTCCGGCGCTAATGAATGACGTTTCTCTTTCGCCAAACAGACAAAGTTGAAACTTTTTCAAAGTGGAACAAAAAGGCTGTATTTATTTAATTGACCTGAAAAGCCTCAGACTTTGCGAGAAATGTCAAAAACATTCAGTGCATCCAGTTGGCATCAGATTTCATGTTAATTTATTATTTCAATCAAATAGGTTATTCATGAAAATAATAGTGAAAGTTTAAGCGTCAAACGCTAACCACCATAAACATAATCCAGCAGGTTGTCAAGCCAATGTTTCATGTCTTATTGATTAACATATTTTTTCAAGATATTCCAATGCACTGTCGAAAATAAAAAGGAGCAGTTATTTTAATATGAAACTAATTATGCATGGCACAAATTTTAATTCGTTTTTACAGACAAATTAATTATTGGAATTTTGAATTTTGAATCGACAAACATGATTGCCACACCTTTTATCTTAACATATATTGTACAAACATAACAAAACGCTTTGGACAGAGTGACAACGGATATGAGGCTTGGGTTACCCATCAGTTTGAGTTGTTTCTGATATTTTACCACCTGCATAAACCATTACTTAGATGTTATTTGTGAAGGAACATAGTGTGTCAATTAAACCTCCAATTTAAACCTCTAGACCGCAGACCTGCATTACAACCAGATCCAAATGTGTAAAATAAGGATTAGCAGTTGCCGTTGTAATGCAGTTCTGTGTTCTAGAGGTTAAAAGCTGAGGTTTAAACACCAGCTTCACACACTGCACTTGACCCAGTAGTATTAACTTTCGCAATTGCTTTGTGTTGTGCAATATGCTGCCACACTGCACTCTCCTCAAGTATTTTCAGTGTCCTTCTTTTTAAATATGAGGTAATATGAGGGAAAAAAACCTAAAGCTAAACCACCTGAGGGAGAGAGTGAGAGATAGAAATTCAGAAAGAAAGAAAAAAAAAGAGGAAAAAAACACAACCAGTATGTTAGAACTTGTTTTAGGAATTTCGACAGAGACATTGAAAGAGACCCATGTGTTAGCAATACGGGGAAGTAGCTGACATTTTTACAGAATAACAGTAGTGTTATTCAAGATTCAACATTTTAAGATGACACAAATAGGGATATACTGGCCTGGCAGTTTGTCGCAACCTGCCACAACAATGAGTGACGCACATCCACACAAAGTACCAAGCAGATAAAAACACAACAATATACTTATATTTATTGCTTTATGCATCTTCATTTAATGTATATCTTATTTATAACTCAGTATTTCTTACCACTGTGCATTATTAAATATTAATTTATTCTTATAATTCATGACGTTGAATTGTGTTTTTCCAATGAATATACAGCGCAGTCTTCATTTGGACAGTTGCACAGCATTTGGCATTTGCATTGGGATCTGTTCTTTTGGCTCTGTACTCCAGCACATTGGATTTGAAATGAAACAATTAATATGAGGTTAAAGTGTACCACTGTCCAAATACTTATGGACTGCACTGTATGTGGAAACATGCACCGACGCCAACACCACCACCCCTTGATCGACTCCTTGGGGCAAGGAAAATGTGCAGGAAATCCTACACACTCAGGACAGACATGTAGAAAAGGATGATTGAAAAACCTGACAACTTTATCAGTGTCCATTACAAACAGGAGACGGAGAGAGACTGACATATTTGATGTACACGTAATTGGGTGGAGAACGTTTATGTTTATAAAAACCTGTTTGACATGTAAAACATGACTGATGGCCTGCAAGGAAACAGAAAAAGGGATGTATAAGGATGTGAGGATCACAGAAACAAACACAACTCTATCTGGTAGGTAGTTTTCTTTTCTTCATAAAAGGGCAAAAATGAATGTTTACAAGACAATCTGGAATGTGACTATTATTATCTGTAGATTGGTATACAACTAATTACAACAATAATTATAAAAGAAGTACTATGAGTACAAAGACAAATTGGTATTTGCTTCTGATTCAGATGTAGGTCTTTGAAGGATATCATTTCAGAACTTACAAAGCTATATTTTCAACGTATGATTTCAATAAATATTTCAACATGTTTAAAAAACTATACTCTGTTAGGGATTGTTCTAAGTATCACACAGATTCACAGGTCCAATCAATTGTTTCCATATAGAATCACAATAATTTGATTCTGGTTGAACACATTCTAAAATAAGAAACATGAAATAAACCATATACAACGATCAGCCACAACATTAAATGCACCTGCTTATGATTAAAATGCTATATAACTATATAAACTTGTTTATAAACACTTAATATTTAAGTAAATGATATGCGTACTTATATAAGCAGATAATCATAAGTGAATTGCATTCAAAAGTTTAATTTTAAATGAAAATGTAAATCTTGTAAGTTCATGGGGGGGGGGGGTCATTGTTTTGTTATTTAAATATCTTGGTACGTACTGGTGTTCATGATGATGTCTATCTTAACAGATGCTCCAGGACCTGTACAATTATTTATATTTAAAATAAGATTTAAAAAAAGACCCCCCACCGTATTTCAAATGCATGGCATCTAATCCTACATCAGTTTCACCCTTCTTCCCTGCATTGGAATTACATGGTACTGCATGTGGTAGAATTTATGTAGGAATAGATCTGATGCATTTTGAAATATGGCGGGTGGTCTTCATTTTTTTTTCAATATGAAAAATTCTAGAGGTCCTGGAGCACATGTTAAGATAGACATGAACACCAGTACATACCAAGACATTTAAATGACAAAACCATGGACCTATAAGTAATTCGCTGATGATTATCTGCTTATACAAGTACACATATAATTAAATATTAAGTGTTTATGGACAAGTTTATACAGTTTCAAGCATTTATAAGCAGGAAAAAACTGGTTGTTTCAATGTTGTGGCTGATCGGTGTATGTTCATGTAGAATCTCAGATATTTTGCAATGAAAAGGGAAACAGATGACTCTTTCTTTCAAACTTTCATCAGCTTTCAAGAGTGAGGAAATTTGGACATACATTTTCATTCATACATATTAAATGGCTATTCATAGCTAGACAGCAAGCTCTTTGTTACTCATAAATGACTAGGGTAAAGGTGATGTTTTTCTCATTTGTACATCCACAGGTTCCCTTGTACTCTTAGACCGTGATTTTACCTAGGGACCTATCCGTTTGGCAAGAGCAACTGATTATTTGGACTTTTTCTGCCTAAACCTTGACGGAAGTGACTAGAAGGAGAAGTGGACTATGGACACAAAGCCAGTTGCAAGAGATAATGAAGGAGAAAAGGGGCAAGGAGAGAGCAGAGCGAAAGGACCAGATATAGTGGGTGAACCAGAAAGAAGTGTGATCGAAATAAAAGGAAATGGATTGTACTTCGATAGTGTCGATTTTCTTCAGCTGCTGAGATTACTGCGCATCAGTCTACCAGAGGGCATTATGTCTGACAGAGTAATAGAAATCTCAAAAACAGAACAAAGCATCAAGTATGCTGAAACACTCATTCAAGACCTAGAAACCTTTAAACTTGTCTTCATGAAATCTCCTAGACTGGCAAGTAGGAAGGTGAAACATGCTCTGGCACTTAAAGAGCATGGAAAGGTGCTGGACCTGACCCGGCTGATCTTCTTTGAAAACAAGAAGAATGGAGAAGAAGAAATTCAGAAGCAGTGGGAAAAAAACACATCCAACACCGGTCATGGATTTAAGCTCAGGGAAAGTTATATGACGACACCCATTTCAACTCCATTGATGTACTCCACTGCAATGACCCGGACCTTGAAGACTCCACAGGCTGGGACAGACTCTCCACGGGTCACACCGGGAACAAGGGTGAAGACTGGGGACATTGAGAAAATGGAGTTTGTAAATGAGGCAGAACTGTGGAATGGAGAGAGCTCTGCAAAAGGGTTTGGTAGGAACACAGCAGATGAGGCAGAGTCACTAAAGTTCTTCCTTGGCCTACAAGATGACATAGTGGATTACAAGAAAGCACGTTACACCAAGGGAAACGTCATTGAGTATGGATTCCTTAAAGGGAGACTAGATTTTCTTGCAGAGGTCAACAATGGACAAGAGGTAAGCAAGAGGCTCGTGATTGAGTGTAAAAGCACAGAAGGTGACGAGTTCTACACCAAAATCCCAGACAGCCAAAAAGCCACTATTAAAGACCTAGACCACATGTACTACATTCAAGTACAGACTTACCTTTACCTTCTTGAAGAGCTAGCCAAGAAAGAGACTTCCCACCCTGACACAAGGGGTGTGATGATCTTTAGGCACTACCATGAGGACTGTGAACCTCCCAGAGATTTCCACTGGACCTACCTAGAGACAGACAGAGAACTGCAGGATCAAATCAAGAGCCTGCGTGTCTTTTGCAAGGAGGATGTTCTGGGCTGTTACTTAGCAGTGCTCAACCTAGTCTTTCAGAAGGAGAAAATCTCCCAGCTGGGCACAAGTGAAAATGTGAGTGAATCTAAACATGAACTCTAAATTCTATAATAGGCTACAAAAACTCTCTCAATGTTTCAAACAAACTATTTCCACAGTCACATTTCAAATAGAATGGCCCCAGAGCTGGTGAGAAATGCTCAGAAGAACCCACACATCACTGCAAAAGAGCTTGTAGGAAAAATTCACAGAACAAGATGTTCTGCCCCCGTTTTAAGACAATCAATCACAAGTCAAAATCAGACTAAACCGTGAAACTGCTAGAGTTGAGCAAGCTGGTTCCTCCAAAACTCTTAAAGCTTCATGCCAAAAAGTATACCAATATGTATGCAGCCTATAATCAATGTATATCACATGTATGCTGCCTATTACTCATGTAATCAATATGTAATCCAATGAACCTATATCATTAATTACAGATGAGCTTATGGAAACGCAAGAAACCACAGTGTCAAATGTAGAATATGTAATCCAATGAACCTATGTAATTTATTACAGATGAGCTTATGGAAACACAAGAAACCACCATTAATCAAATGTTAAAAGTATGATTGAGTATGCCCATATATTTTATTAACTGCTAATTTGTGCTAGAAGTATAGTGACCCATATGTAACCTGAAGAGCTTGCTGCCGTGGTGTCTTTTCCCTCGAGAAGTTGTTTTTCAACAAATTAGAGATCGGATCGGTGTTTCTTAGACACGACAAGCTGTCAAAAAGAGTAGCAAACACAGGTCTAGATGTTCACAGGAAAACATAACATACTTTAAACAACAAAAACCTACATGGCAAAGTTACCAGAAAGAACGACCTCAACACAAAATTATGCGTCTGAAATATGCAAAAGAAAACATTGAGAAACCTGAAGCATTTGGAACAATGTGCATTAGGCTGACAAAAGCAAAAGTGAACCACCAAAGGTATGTTTGGAGAAGAAAGGGTGAAGCTTTTGAACACCTTGCCAACTGTGAAGCATGGAGGTGGATCCATTATGCTTTGGGGTTGTGTGGCAGCTGGGGACATCGGAAATAGTGTGTGAGTGGAAGAATGGATTCAACCAAATATCAAGAAATTCTACAAGCAAATATTCAAGGTCAGTCCAGACATTGAAGTTGAAGAGAGGTTGAGTATTCCAGCAAGAAAATGATCCGAAGCATACCTCAAAATCAACCATGATGTACCTCCAGGAAAGACAGATGAAGGTTTTGGAATGGCCACCAGAATATTGAATTGAATATTATGGAAAATTGAAAGACTCTTAGCTGGCTACAGGAAGTGTTTAGTGTTTTTTTCCTTTTTTTAAATTATTTTGAAACTGTAAAAAATAAAAAATAAAAGTGATCTTGCATTAAAATTTGAATAAATGTGTCATGTTTAACATTGCACCATTTACAGGTCAGGTACGCTTCTGTTCACTTTGGATATTAATCCAAAAAGGCTTTTTGACTAGGGGTGCCCAAATTTGTGCACACTACTGTACCAGAAAAAGAGAATTTAAATCTTATGGGTGAATAAAATGTAAATTCTTGTTTATGGTTGCAGGCAGCAGACAGGGGATATAAGTGTAACTGCAGTTTAATGGCATGGATCTTCCACTAAACAGAGCTCATATTGTGGAGATCACCAAGGTGTGCTGATGTGCTTCAGAGGTGCAAAACCCAGCGTGCAAAACAGGTCAGCGTCAAATCTCAATATTCATTAGGACATCGGGCAGATACATTAAGAGGTCAGGGGATTAAAAATGTATAAAGGACTACTTTATATAAAGCACAGTGCGGAGTGGAAGGGAGGGGAGGAACGACTAGCAAGGAAGGTTGGGAGGAACGACATTTGCACAAGAAATTTAATAAATGCTACACTGCCACTCAATGCAGCATTCTCAGACCACAAAGCTATTTTGCTTGCTTTAGAAACCAAAAGTTCTTACATCTAGTTATCTATATGATCTATAGTGGAGCCATACACCATCTCTCACTGTGGACGTTGTCCTACTTTCTGCATTGTAAACTAAACCATGCTGTTGAAGAGCCATCAGTGTTACAGGCCACCAAGCTTTGAAGCTCCTTGGCACAGCACACCCAGGCCTTCCAAAACAGCCATTTTAAATTGGAAAATTTTAAATTTTCCACCATCAGACAACCACTCTGTATTCACTGCACATTGAAATACAAATAGTTTTTTGTTTTATTGTGTTGCGAACATTTTAAACATTTTATTGGATATGTTTTGCACTGTAAGCATTGTGCATGGGATTAAGAAATATACTATGCAGAAAAACATTATTATAAGTCATTAACAGTTACTGAAGTAGGATAATATACTGTGCACCTCTTCTGGACAAATTTACTTGAGGTAAAATATGCATACTACATTGTATTTAAAAAATGGTTAATACATTAACCAAGCATATCGAGTTTGTTTGCATGAAAAGGCCTATAATCACTTCTACCTCCACACTTAATTTACCTGTGCATGTCAGAGCACTGAGATCTGTGTGTGGAATCCCAGGATCTTATCATTTCTTTCTATAATTATGTGATTTCATTAGAATACTGCAGAGTAACAGAGCCAGGCTTATAATCAAACACACGCTTTATTTATATTCCCTCTTTTTCACTCATAAGCAAAAACAAAAAACTGTTTTGTTTCCATTACTGCAAATAACAAATAGCAAGAACAATTTCATCCAGAAAGTCAGAGTTTATGTAATAGCACAAGGCTCGTCAGGTGGTTACAGATACAGCACAGTTCACATTCCTGGGATATTTCAGTGCCTGAACTGTACTGAGAGTCTACACGTGTGCCATGACGTGCTCTGCACGTCAGCAGACTGAACTAGTTCTGTGACTAGCTCACATTAAAAAATATATTTACACAAAATTAAGCCAGACCCAAAAAGACATTCATCCACACAGCACAGATAGTACAGAGATCAGACCTAGGTCAAATACAGAATTGTTTTGGATTCTGTGCTGGATTGATCTTGCCTGGTGCCAACCAAGAGGAGTTGGCTCCAATATACCAGACAAGCTCAATACAGCATAGAAAAGTGTTTGAAACCAAAATGATTACGTATTTGACCCAGGACTGACAGAGATCCTTCCCTCTAAAGCAGCAATCGCAATAAAATATCATAATCGATAATCCATAGTAATTACTCTCATCAGTAGCACCACTACTAGTACACTGTGGTAATATCGAAAGAGACCATGGTGTAACAGTTGGTAAATACTTTTGGTCAAACCAAAATCAGAACCAGTATTCAAATCCCTGCAACAGGATCAGGCTGATGTGTGCTGTGTCGCGCATTAGAAGCAGACCAGTTCTCTATCTGACTATACTGGACATCGCTGATGCTGCCATACATGATTCTGCTCTGTGGAAGGCTGGAAATGTTACATTTGCATCACCCACAAGCTGTCCCTTTGAACTGTACTTTTGAGTGATTCTTCATTTTATTTTTCTTTTGCAGTGCTGTCTAAATCGGAATAATTAAAAAAGATATCACCAAGATCTAGCCTAAGAACGAACCATTCCTGTGCTGACACGGTCAGCTCACATGGGCAGCAAATGATCGTCCCTTTCTTCTGGCTCCTCCCCCAGGGGTTCAGTAGCCACGCCCCTGTAAGTAGGCGGTTCCTCGCGGTTTCCCTGGGAACGGCACACGAAGTCACACCCGTCCTATAACAAGCAGAGAGAGATGAGTGAAGACAAATGCAACCCGCATAAATATATCGCACACTGTCTATTTGTACATATGAAACAGTGAGGGTACACGACCCCACACACTCACAGCAGTCAGATTGCCGAACTCCTGCCAAAAGGTGTAGTTGGGAAACTGTTCCACCCCTTTGGCTCCGACAACCAGTCTTTGGTAGAGGAATCCGCCAATCAAGTACACGGCCAATAACGAAAAGCCACTGTAGCACAGGGAAACACAGTGACACCGTTAATGCAGCCCATTACAATGTCATGGCCATCAGCACGGAGAAGAGCGCACATAGTCATAAACCAAGGCTTGCCATCTACATGCAAATAATAACAGCACTTAACATTCCAGAACTGTCATCACGTCCACACTTACACAATGAGCAGCACTGAACCCACACTCAGATGAGAAGGAATGGCAGGACAGACAGCACTGGAGTCCAGCTCAAACAGATAGAAACAATCGTTGTTCTTGTCCCTCTCTTCTGCCACCACTGAGAGCTCCCCCTGAGATAGACAGAAAGCGACAGAGGTCATGTACATGCAGTCCAGAGGCAGAAATTGAAGTGGTTTGTTCGAAGCCCCAGTTGAAGCCCTTGCCTAGGCACCCCTCTCACCGCTGACACCCCCCTCTCACAGGAGATCATGATGATGGCTTTCCTTGGCTCCTTGCCACAATGATCACCATAGTTTTCTCCCTTCTTGTAGATCAACATCACCCAGTCAGCTGAGATGGAAAGAGAAAAGGAGAGGAAGTACTTCTTATTTATCCAACAGATGTTTTACTGAGGCCATGGATGACCTTGTTTCCTCTGTTGCTCCTTTGTCTTGTCTTGGATCGATTCTGGGTCCTAGTTTGTTCTCATAATACATGTTTCCTCTTGGTCATATAATTAGGCAGTTTAGCTCAATCTCATATCACTGCTCCGCAGATGACAATATTTCTCAGATAAGCCAAACTGTACAAATAATTTGAGTGTTTTGCATGACTGTTTCGCAGCTATTAAAAATTGGCTTCCTCCAGCTTAATGCTGATAAAGCAGAGATTTTGGCTATAGGCACTGAAAACCACACCAGTAAAATCCATAAATGTTTGGGCCCACTGGCAGCCAATATAAAGACATCTAAGAGAAACCTGGTGTTATACCTGAAGTTTGATCAACATGTCAAAAACACAGTGAAAGCCTGTTTTTTCCAATTCAGGAAAATTACCCAAATTAATTCCTTTCTCTCAAAAAAAGACACTGAGCAGATTATCCATGCTTTAATTTCCTCACACCTGGATTATTGCAATTTGTTTTTTACCTGCCTTAGTGCTTCTGCTCCAACAAGTTCACAAATGCTTCTGTCTTGGTTTCAGTCGAATTCTAGTCGCAAGTCCCACATTTTAGCATCCTTGCACTGGCTGCCAGTGCATTTTACAATTGATATTATAAATCTGCCGAGTAGTGCCCCGCACCAGACTCGTTACCCAGGGTGATTGTGCTTTTAGTGCACCTACCCTCTGGAATAACCTCCCCTTACACATTAGATCTGTAGAGTGTTTTTCGCATTTCAAAAACTTTTGAAAAGCCACTATTTCAACAAGCATTTCTTTAATACAGTAGCATTTTACCTGGTGTATTTTACATCTTTCCTTGGTTGTATTCTTGTTTTTATTATTATTCTTGTTGGCATTATTGGTATTATAAATTGATATTAAAATAGTATACTTTGGTGTGATTTATTTTATCCTGATGTTATGCCCATTTCTGTAAAGCACTTTGTAAAAGTGGACTACTTTCCAAATGTTTGTCTGTCTGTGAAATTCACTCGGTTTCATGTGAGACTGATCAAACAATGTCTTCCTCAGTGTCAAAAACATCCTGGCTTGTCGTGCGTTGGGCATTTCCCTTTCTACATCAGTCTATAACCAATGTTTCTGTATGCAAGCACAGTATGCACAAACACATCAATTCACTTCATTCTACATCAGTCTATAACCCATCCCTCCCTACCTCCCTGTGAACCTTAATTGTTGTCTTTGTGATTTACTTTGTATTTTGGTATTTTTAGTTGGCTAGGTAAGCAGTATTTGGATAGTTAAGTTTGGTCACTTTTGCTTTGTTGTTTGTTTATTTGTTGATTTAAAAAAAAAAAAAAAAAAAAAAATAGGCCCTGGTCCTTATCTTTGTTGTACGGGTAGCAATTGAAATTGTACGTCCCTCTAGGGTCTTTCAGCGTACTTAGCCCAGGTTATGGGTATGCACTTTGTTGTACGTCGCTCTGGATAAGAGCGTCTGCCAAATGCCAATAATGTAATGTAATGTAATGTAATAACCAATGTTTCTGTATGCTAGCACAGTATGCACAAACACATCAATTCTCTTTCTCCACAGTGGCCTTCAAACAAACTCAATTATCATTAACTTCAGTTAACATGGTGCTAGATAAAAAAAAGTTTCTTTGTATTCCCTCTTTTTCACTCATGCAAAACAAAATCTTTATTGTTTCCATTACTGTCAATAACAAATAGCAAGAACAATTTAATCCAGAAAGTCAGAGTTTATGTAATAGCACAAGGCTCGTCAGGTGGTTACAGATACAGTACAGTTCACATTCCTGGGATATTTCAGTGCCTGAACTGTACTGAGAGTCTACACGTGTGCCACTTGATTGGAACGATCAGAGACAGCCTGCACTCCCATTGAAAGTGAACATACAATATGTAGTTTTCATGCTGCAAAAACTACATATTGATTCAAATTAATTCATTAAATCTGTGCTCTTGAAGCAAAATATAGTGTCCTATTTATATGATTTGCTTTTTACTTTCTCAAACTTTAAAGGGCAGTGAATGTGTGCACATTGATCAAACATGGAAACAACACAAACATGCTGGGAAATGCTAACCATCTAAAAATGCACCCCTGTCTCTTCATGACAGTCACTGTATCTTACCTGTGATACACTACATTCAAGAACAGTGTAGTATGTGCATTACGCTTGCTTGCGAGCCCCAATGTGCATTGCACTTCCCAACCAGAAAGAAAAAAAAAAAGTCAGTACCATATACTTGAATTAAAAAAATTTCAGAAGCACACCCCTATCGGCAAACATGGACACTTGGACAGTGTAAGAAAAATACTGTACTCACAACCACCAAAGACCTCCGTGGCAGTGTACCTTCCAATGAGCACTTCCTTCCCATTGGCATCTTTCTGCACCAACCCGCCTTCTGCCACGCTGCCTGCAGTCCCACACACCTGGAACAGGTATGTGTAGCCATCCTTGTCTACCTTGACTGTTGTAGAAAATCTGTCACAGAGGTTAAGGTATTAGAGAGACTAACGTGATTTTTGCCCAGACACTGCCCAGATCAAGACCTACAAGTGATAAAGATTGGTCTGAAGAGTAACATGCATAAGAATATGTAAATATGTATTATGAAATCATGTGACTATAATGAAGTCACTTACGTTCTGTTGGTGAGGGGCTCCAATTTGCTGACAACTGCTCTTGCAGCCTGTGATTCCTCAATTAACTTACAGTTCTTGGTGTTGTCACTGGCCTGTCCCCCTTCAGCCAAGAGTACCAGCAGGATGGCGGAGGTCAAAGTGAGGTGTATTGCTTGAAACAGTGCCATTTCCTGATGAACAAAGGAGGAGGTGAAAACATATTTTAAGGCACAAATCAGTATTTCCCCAGAAACATCTATCATTCTCATCCCGCGGCATTCCACGAAATTATAATGGCTTCACGACAGCAGATTCGCTAGTGTACGTTAAATAGGATTATCAGTAACGTCACAGAGCAGCAGGCTATCGTTAGTTAGTAATTGACTGAAAAAAACGTATCGAGTTTCAAGGTATACAAGCAACAGTTTATACCGATTTTAAAATGATGATAAAGAATCCCAAACACCAATCACACAGGGCTATACATTAAGTTGGTATGATCTACTGAGTATATGCGTTCTCATTTAGCATTACCCTTCTTATCAATACTTGCTACACTCTAGCTCGTGTTAAGGTTAAGAACCATCTTCCCGGTGTAGAACTCTAGCTATCTACATTCATACTAGCTGGCCAACAAGCTAGCTAAGATAGTCTAGTAGCTAGATATGCCACTCATTTCAGAATGCAATTGCAGACATACCTTTAAAAGTCAACGAGAAAGTCGGGTGAATTAAAAAGTGTTGTTAATGATGTCTAGTGTGGACCTGTAACCGATAATTAGCTAGTAGTACAGACTAGCTAGCTAGCTCTCTAACAGCTAGCTAGCTAACTTGATGGCTCCTCAAATTCAAAACTAGCTATATTGTTTGTTTTAGAAGCTTACATGCACGTAGTTGTCTAATATAACAAATATATATAAGCATAAAAAACTGCCTTTAATTTAGTAATTTCTTCTTTAACTAGCTATAAAGATAAATGTTCTTTCTCATGTCAAATCCGAAAACGCGGAAGTGAAATTAAACAAGCACCGCACGTGATCGTATTAAGCGCGTCCGGGAAGCTGTCGCTTCCTTTTTACACGTTTGCCATGTGATACAGACATAAAGGAATTGAGATGATTGTATTTCTTTCTCTCTGTTGTGTAGCAGTTCTTCTAATGTAATGTTTTAGGTCCTTAAATTCCGTATTGATGATTATCAATGTATTGTTTTTTGAAGGTTCAAAGAAAATGTATTGATGTTTCTTGTGCTTTGATTTTAACGTTGATTTTCGGGGGTGGATGTGGTGCAAAAGTTTAAATGGTGAGGGGATAACACACGCATAAGCACGCAGGGGTGATCTGTAGTATGAATCAGAGGTATGTTTACTTTAATTTCCACTTTAACTTACTTAACTACACTTCCCATGAGTCTTGAGATTTTTCTGGATCCATGTTGCAGTAATGTTGAGTGAGAACCAACTTGTAGAGCCACTGTTCTTTCCCCTCCCCCTCCACAATCACACCCTTTTACCTGCCCCAGTATGCCGACACACCCGTCTCATTACATTATCCAATCACAAAGGGAAACACCCAGGAGGTGTACTTCCTGTCTATAGAATGGAGTAACTTGGAGAAAAAGAGAGAAAGATACAAACCCTGGAGTTTACAAACAGTTTTCACTCTGCAATGAAAGGTTTAGAGAAGATGTTTTTTGTGTAACATATGCATAACTGTAACTGCTGTGGATCTAGCTGATTAGTAACCATCTTGGATAGAAAGAAGGAGAGATAAAAACAAGAAGGTAAATAGTTGAAGAAAAGTGCTAATCTGTTCAGACTTGTTTGGGAATTTGAGGAGGGAGGGAGGGGGAGGAGGAAAGATAAAGTGAGAGACTGAAAGAAGGAGAGAATTTTGGTAGAAACAGTCCTTTTCTGAAGGCAGAAAGAATATTTGAAAGATTTTGAAAGATCTCATAACACATTAGTGTAATTTTGGGTGGGCTCAATACTTTAATTTTATGAACAGAGAAATGCGGAATGTTTCTGTATTGTGCAACTTCTGAGAGAACTCCTGCACTGAGCTCAGAGACTAGGGGAACATTTTCCCCACTTAAAAAACTCAGGTGAGTCTCGAAAACCTTGAATTTTACCTTTATTTTGGGAGCTCTTGTGTCTTTCCATCTACCGAACCCGTCTGCATTGTATATCGTTCAGTTTGTGTTGTCAATCTTCAAGTAAAGGTGCAGACATTGAAAATGGTAACCCCCATTTTGGTTACTTCACGCTCTTATTCTGTTTGCACAGTCAGTGTGTCAGTATGTGTCAGATTTTTTCGGCGCTTCGCTGTGCACTAACTGCAGGGCTATATGTGCAGTTCGTAATGCTCTTCCGTTCATTGCTGTTCACTCTTTTTGTTGGAAAATATTCTTGTCTTACATCATAAATGAGTGGACAGACCGTGGCTGTACAATATATCACTTTAGATTTTTCACCAACGTAATTTATACTGTTGCTTATACAGCTACTGTGTGGCTGGTGAACTTTACAGCCTGAAAGTCATTAGTAACATTTGGTGGGGCATTAATGATCTTTCCTGTAGGGCAGATGGCCCATGTTTTACCACTCACTGTACGAAATCCATAAGTCTGTGTCAATGCTTGGTTTTGTCTGTTTTTCCCTTTCAGTGTTATAATGAACAATTTTAAGAAGCACTTTAATAATTTAAACGTTTTCGTATGAATTATAACTGATGTTATTGTGAATACATGTCTTGTGATAAGAGGGAGTTATGTAAAAGGTAGTTTATGTATATAAAAAAAACCCAACCTAATTTCTCTTGTAGGTTCTGAAAAGCATGTTGTCATGGGAACTAAGAGACCCAATTGGACATCCAGTACTCTACAAGTGTCCGATCAGAATGCATCTGAGAGCAGCCGTCAACGAAGGGAATACACTGGACGTGATACAAGCCCTAGGACTGGGACAAAAGCATTGGGAGAGAGGGAAAGGGAGTCGAACAGAGAAGAGGAATGGAGGAGGGAGAAAGAAATGGAGAGAATGAGAGCGAGAAAGTGGGATGGAGAAAGGGAGATGGCGCAGGGCTTCTCTGAGAGGGAGAGAGATAGGTACAGGGACAGGGACAGAGACAGAGACAGAGATAGAGGCAGAGGGAAGGCAGCAACAGCACCCAGTGGGAGAGAGGGAGAGAGGGAAAGGAGACCCAGGGAAGTTAGGCGAGAAGGAATGAATGGGAAAGGCATAGTGGCGGAAGGGAAGCAGGATGGGAGGGAAAGAGAAGGAGAAAGAGTGATGGGTGGTACCTTTCCTAGAACGAGGAAGACTAGCAGGGAGAGGGGTGAGAGAATGGGTAGAGTTGTTGAGAATGAAACAGAGAGACAAATGATGAAATGGTTCGAGAGGCAAAAGGCCCTGGAGATGGAAGATTATGAAAGAGAAAAAAGAAGAAATCGAGACCTACAAAGAGATGGAGAGAGAGACCTGAAACAGAGTGCAGAGAGGTACAGAGAGATTGAGAAAGACCGATTGAGGGAACGGAAGCGCAACGGAGGGGAACAGAGAGAGAAAGACGGGGACAGATGGAGGGAGAATGAATTTGATCCTAGATTTAGAGAAAGGAGGAGAGAAGAGTGGGATGCAAAAGAGCTACGAAGCCAGAAAAACAGGGGGATGGACTGCGAGAGAGAGAAATTAAAACCTCGGCAGCGTGAGAAAGAGGTGGAATTTAATTTACCCCAGAGAAGCAGAATTGCTGAGAAAGAACGAGACAACCTTTCAGATAGAGGAGGAAAGGAAAAAGAGTGGCTGAAAGTTGGATGGAGGGACACAAAAAGTGATGGCGACAGTGATGGAGAGAGGGGAAAAGGGAGTGGGAGAGAGTCAGAGAAAAGTATGTTGAGCCACAAACATAGTAAAAGTGAAGGAGACAGTGGAGGGGAACGGAAGAGGGGTAAACGGAAGGAGAAAGATGATTACAGAGAGGCTGAAAGATATAGAGAGAGGGAGAGAGAGTTCCAGGTTGGAAAATATAGAGAAATGGATAGACAGGGGGAGAGGGAGAAAGAGAGAGAGTTAGTGAAATATAGAGAAAAGGAGAGGCAGAGAGAGAGGGAAGGTGAAAGAGAGCTTGTGAAACCCAGGGACGGGGTAAGACAGAGGGAGTGGGAAAGAGACGCAGAGAGAGGAAGAGATAGAGGGACTGAAAGAGAGCGAGAGATGGACAGGTACAGAGATAGAGATTGGGAAAGAAAAGAAGACAAAGGGAGGCAAGGCCGGACAAGGGGAGAGACCAGTAAAAACAGTGAGACGCAGACTCCTAATACAACAGGGAGAGCAGCAGAAGAAGAGAAGGTTAGAGAGAGGGAGTGGTACCCAGACAGAAAGACAGAGGAGAAATGCCTCAGATTCAAGGAAAAACAGAGGATGAGAGAGGTGGAAGATACCGGAGAGCGGGAGAGTATTAGAGGCAGTGAGCTACTGAAGGAGAAGCTGATGAAAGTGCACTGTGGCGAAGAGTTAAAGTCTGATGGTGATGTAGAGAGGCGGGGGGAGGCCGATTCAAAGGCGGAAAGAATTAGGGAAAAAGAAGTAGAGAGGGAGGGAAAGCTACAGGGAGGCCAGGAGTCAGTCAGGGAGCAGGAGGTACCGGACCATAGACACACACCTAGAAAATACTGGTTGGAACCACGGAAGGCAACAGGAAATACAGAGGTGGACAAGCATGCAGAAGTGGAGAAAGCTGTAGATGGACACAGTGGAAGGTTGGACAGAGGAGAAGGCAAAAGCCTACAGCACATGGAAGAGGAAGAGGGTGTGAGAGTTGACAGTGACAAAGAGGAGGGCAGTGAGAGAGACAAGCAGACAAGGGCACAGTTTTATGAGCACGGAGAGGCAGAGTCATTGAGTGATGGTGAGAGCGAGCAGGCCAGGCAAAGTGACGGATGTACGGAGAGAGAAACTGTAACAGACAGCACTGAGGATAGAGACATGGACAGAGGGTGCAGCAGTGACCTACACAGTGATGGAGAAAGTCAAAGAGAGTTGGATGAAGAAAGGGAAAGAGTGCTGTCATGGGAGGACGGGTTCATAACTGTCTCTAGTGGTGGGGAGGAAGAAGAAGAGAATGAAGAAGATGAGTTTGAAGATTGCAAAGAATTCTGGGAAGGTGAGAAGGAGGAAATCAATGATCAGGAAGAGAGTTTGGACGAGGACAGACAAAAGGACAGCCTGAATACAGAGACGGGGAGAGAGACTCCTGTAGATACCAAAGAAGAGGAGAATGAGGATGAAATTCCTTCCAAAGTGACAGTGTTCTGTGTCATTGGACAGACACTCCCTAGAACACGTGGTCATGGGGAAATCCAAGATAAAACTGGAGAGATCAGTCAAAATGTGGGACATGACATTGGTGAAGGCCCTGGGGTCACTAACGCTGGTCCTCTTGATGGAGAAACTGGAGACACCAAATGGGAGAAAGAAGACCAGGATGTTGAGAGTGAGCAGCCAGACAAAGAGAAGGAAACAGCAGAAGGGAGTGAAGAGAAGGAGGATGAGATTTGTACCCTCAAGGAGGAGAGGAGTGAGGAGAACCCTGGAATTCAGGTCGGTGAGATTCCAGCGGAGCGTAATGCACCTGAGGAACATTTGAGGGAGGAGGTGGCTGATGCGTGTCCCAGAAACGGTGGGAAAGAAGATGGTGGAAACATGATGACTGCAGAGAGTGAAACAGAGACTGAAAATTGTCAAGAGAAACAAGACGCAAAGGAGACCAAACCACATTCACAAATGAAAACTGCATGTAGTGAGGAAAGAGAACTTGGAAGAAAAGGGACTGAATCATACTCCGCGACCAAAGAAGGTGACAAAATAGTTAGTGAACCTATTATCCAAACTCCCAGTGATTTGAGAACGGCAGAAGAACGACGCAAGGAAGACTCTGCCCCATACATAAAGTGGGCAAAGAATGTGGTGAGGGAAATCCTTGGTTCATCTGAGGACAACACTTTGGAAGGGATGGAATCACCGCAAAATAGAGGCATAAGTCCTGGGTTGCCACAGACCAACCAAGAGACAGACGGTGAAAAAGGGTCACCAATATATGCAACGGTAAATAAAAAAACTGATGCTGAGGTGTTCACAAACTCACCAACAGAGAATGAGGGAGATATGCCGGTGTATGCACAGATCCAAAAGAAAAGAGACAGACACACTGACTCACTGGCAGGCAGTGAAACAGGGATGCATATGCAGATGGACAGACAAAGGGACACAGAGTCCTATACAAACACACACATACAAATACAGATGGGGTCAGAGCCAGCTGGGCAGACTGGAACAGGGGACGGAGGCAAGGCAGACACAGAAGAAGACCCATACTATTATGTCTCCTCCCCAAAAGTTCCCCTCTCAAAGTCCAACAGTTGTCCCAGCCCTGACAAAAGCCCAAATGTAAGTATTATTGAGAAAGAGCTTTCCAATGTAGGAAATGAGGAGTGCAAGAAGAAAGGGGTGACTGGACTGATGGTAAGCACCAGCAGTTTTCGAGATCAGGGAAATAAGGCTCGGGAAAGGAGGAAAGGTTTTCGAAAGACCACTAAAAGAGGTAAAGATGAAGAGGCAGAAGAAGAGACGGAAGAAGGGGAAGGAAGAGATCGCAGGACGAGAGTCTTTGACGTGTCCAGCGAGGGCGGTAGGTAATTCTCTCCTGTCAGTCGTCTTTCCCTCCCAATCTTTTGGTAGAGATGTCCAAAGTTGTAATTCCTGCCCCCTGCCTGTTTTGAAGAACAACATAACATTTAAAAACTCAGAAAACTGCAAATGAATGAATTTGGCTTTGGCTTTGATAAACTACACTGCCTGACTGTTTTGTCTGTTTTTTCAGAGGACTATGATAAGCTGAGCCAAAGCTGTAGCGAGGTGGAGCTGAGGTAAGATGCACAGCTGCCCTCATCATCACAGCTTAAATACCCCAGGGAAAAGCAAAAAACCTGTTTCAGAACCATCCCTGGGGTTGTGTTTCAAGAGCGCAGCCATGCATATGTAGGATGAGTTAAATTAAAAGTGGATAAAAACAGTGCGGCAGCATATTAATATATCGTCCTGAGGCCTGGCAGAAAAAAGTGTTTAAATTTTTTGGGCATAATACTAGTGTGTCGAATGACGAAAACATGTTGGAGTGAAAATATTTAAAAAATATATTATTTATATTATTTAATTGATGGTCATTGTAGTGTAGGTTTCCACATAGT
This sequence comes from Conger conger, assembly GCF_963514075.1. Classification (NCBI taxonomy): domain Eukaryota; kingdom Metazoa; phylum Chordata; class Actinopteri; order Anguilliformes; family Congridae; genus Conger; species Conger conger. The sequence continues at coordinate 78,510,278 of NC_083760.1, read as the reverse complement.
TAAGTATATGGTTCTTGAAATTAGGACCAGAGACTCATGTCCCCTACTTAAGACAAAAATGAATTACCAGGTCTCATGAGGATATAAACATATTCCACTCCCTTTGGCTCTAGTCAAATTAAAGCTACTTGACAGGTAACAGAGATGTGACATTACCAAGTGACCTCATCATAGCATTATTTGAATAGTAAAATGATGGTGGTTTGAACAAGTCAAACCGATTGAGACAAAAAGATGTTAAATGCTTAAGTACTGACAATGCAAAGCAATCTGCTGGGATCTTGTTTAGCAATGTTGGGTTTTCGTTACAGTGATAATAGTATCAGAGGCTAAATACAAACTGTCAGATGCATGGTATTGGAACGTCTACTATTTGCTGTATTGTGGAGTAGTGCCAGTTTGTTATACGATACTCAGTCAAAGTACACTGTTTGGCAGTGAGACCCTTTATATTTCTTTGGTCTGGTTTGCACAAAATGCAATTGAGAAGAAGTCATAGGAACTATTAATTATGTGTACCTTGTTCTCTTTGTCCTCTAGGAATATGACAGACACAATTGGAAAGATGAAAAAGAGAAACTCCAAATTCTTCAGTGAGTTTTTTTAACACCTGCATAAGTCTTTCCTCCACCCTCTTGGTTAGCTCAGTTAGGATCACATTAAAAAAGACTGCGGCATATACAGTATCTTTTGACCTCGGATTGTTTTTCTTTCTTTTTGTACTTCTCTTATATTTGAGTCTGCGTCTCTCCCTGAAGCAGTTTTGCTAGCCAGGGCTGCCAAGTGATCCACAGATTCAAATAGGATATGTTGTCGGAAACAAAAAAGAAAGCAAATTTTGGTGTTAAACAAAAAAAACATTAAACTTGGTTGTCAGATGGATATAGTCCATAGGGATTAATACTAAACGGAACATTCTTTAAAACTATTACAATGTGGCAGAATAAGCTGAATTGAGCAACCCTGAAGCTTGCTGTAGTCCTCAAGGGAGGGTTCCTAGGCAGGTTTCTACAAGTCTGTAACTTTCAAAACCTGTCGGGGAAAAACAGCTGTCCCAACTTATAACTAAAATTATTATGCTTTATGCACATAAGACACATGGCACGTGAATGCTAAAACTGCGCACTTCTCTATCTTTCAGACTCTCAGCTCTATCAGCAGTACAGCGAAGTGGCCCAGAATCGGGAAATAATGCGTCAGTGTCGCAATGACACCCTTTCTGTATGCGAAGAGCTTCCTCCCCATTCGTCTGGGTCCCCTGTGCCCTCACCACCCCCTGCCCGTCGCCCCTTACCCCCCCTTCCACCTGTCCCCCACCCCCACTCCCTTGCCCATTCCAGTTCTTTCTCCAATACCAGCGCTCTATCCCTCCCACTCCCACTCCTTCCACGCCCCCCGTCTCCCAATCTCCCTCGGCCACTTTCTAAGTCCCCCACTCTTTGGCAAGATCTACCTGGTGTGAGGACCAGCCAGGAATTCAGCGAATTAAGTGACGATGAGAGACGTCTACAAGAGGTATTGAAAATAAAGATGCTAGTATGTTGTATGGATAGTAAATTCATTTATTTCAACACACAAAATAAATTAATTCTCTTTTTCACCATTGTTTGGTGAAAAACTCTTTAATTGGCTACATGCATTCCTAGATTGTTGGATGTTCAGTTAAATACAAAATCCAACTTCTTGTTGCTTCTGTTTTCTTCGTCCATTAGGTGAGGTTTGAGGTGGTGACCTCAGAGGCATCTTACTGTCGAAGTTTAGAAATTGTGGTTGAGCATTTTGTCAAGTCCAAAGAGTTGGGGTCACTGGTGACAACACAGGATAGGAACTGGCTCTTCTCTAGATTAGGAGACGTCAGAGCCATTAGCCACAGGTAAGATAACTACAGTGCATTTCCCACGATTTCTGAGGGGTTGCCTTTTCCGGGTTGCCACATACATTAGATGGTAAAATTGTATTGCGCAGAGCAAGTGTTTCCTGCTGTAATGAGAATGTACAAAGAAAATATGATTTTAAATACCTAATTCAATACATAGTAACAAGTACCGCAGCCAATGTTATTAAAATGTTTAATCTGCCCATTGATCAGCTTTCTGGGAAAACTCGAGGAGCGGGTGGAGAAAGACATCCTGCACTTCTCTGTCTGTGACATCATCGTTCAACACTGCCCGCGATTTCGATTGGTCTATGTGCCCTACCTCACCAATCAATCATACCAGGACGCGACATACCAAAAACTCATGTAAGTTCTAAACTGGGAACTTCTGTTGGATACACCTTCCTGTCTTTGTCTTGTAAGCTTAAGAGTACTGTGTTAAGATTTGTATAGTGCTGATGCTCTGTAGTTTCCAGTCAGCCGTGTGTATTGATGATTTCTCTGGGTGCAGTGCCAATGTATTGCTGGGTCAGTGTGTGTTTTATGGCTTAATCCCTTGCTCTGTTGTTCCCTCAGGGAGGAGTGCCAAGGTTTCCGCCGTGTTGTGGAGAAGCTGGAGCGCAACCCCATTTGCCAGCGACTCCCTCTCCGTTCTTTCCTCATCCTCCCCTTCCAAAGGATCACACGACTCAAGCTTCTCGTGCAGGTCCTTCTCTCACTTAATGACATTGCTTGCCCCCTCCCTCCCTGATTAGTTTCTATAATGAGTTGATCTCTCCCTCTCTCAGAATATTGTGAAGAGAATAACTCCAGACACAGAGGAAGAAGCACAGGCCATAAAAGCTCTCATGTTACTAGAGAAGGTGCGTATTCCTCTCTTTTTCCATAGCATCCACATTCTTGAAGCATCTATTAGGTCAACTTGCTTCTCAATGGATTCCCAGTTCTTTGTCCAGTTTGAGTTATTGTTAAAGAAGCCAATGTTGCGGTCACTACGTTTGCTGATTTTGGTTCCAGAATAGCCATAGTTATACCAGTAAGTAGTAAGTGGTAGCAGCAGGAGCAGTGATTTCATGATTGTGCATTCAGTCTTGTTAGTGCCTGTCACTGGCTCTCTTCCTTTACTCAGCTGATCCAGGAGGGCAATGACAGCATCACTCAGATGAAGAGCATTGAGTCTCTGGTCTGTCTAAGTGCCAAAGTTGACTTTGAATGCAAGGTAAGCTAAACTGTGTGGCGGTGTGTAAGTTGTATGAAAACTAATACTTGGAGAAATAATGACAATGAAATTGTAATTCATCGTGGATGGATATATATTTTTTGTTTTTGTTTTGAGTGAAGTCGTCTGTTTTCCACCTCTCGTGTTAGACTCTTCCCCTCGTCAGCCAGTCGCGTAGGCTGGTGCGGGAAGGAGCTGTGACAGAACTGCGGGACAAAAAAAAGTCAGAGAGGACGCTCTACCTGCACCTCTTCAATGACTACCTGCTGCTCTCTCTCCGAAAAGAGTGAGTGTACAATAACACTGCCAGAATCTGCCTCTGCGTGCCCCAACACTGATCTGACTGTATTAACCCTTTTCATTTCTGTCCTGTCCTTCCTCCCCACCCTTCTCCTCCGCAGAGGTGGCAGGTTCATGGTGATCAACCACGCTCCCGTGTCAGAGCTTCGGGTAGAGATCTGCCGAGTCAAAATTCACTCCCAGCAGGAAAACGTCTTTTGTCTCCACGTCTCGCATAAGCCAATGCTCTTGCGGACAGACGAACAGTACGAAACCTTCTCACTCAGTCACACTTCAGGCCTGGCACTCGTCGGTCAATCAGTCAGGCCATTTCAGAGCAAGTTCAGGAAATATGAATTTGCATTGTTATCATTTTAGGTCCTCCTTAGACACTTGATAACATTTGGGCAATAATGTGTTACTGCTTGCTCCAGGGTGGTGGAAACCTGCTAAAGTGAGTCATCTCATGCCATGAGCGAGATGGGTGTTTTGAATAGCCATTTGTTGAATAGTCATTTTCTTGTCGGAAGGCCTCTCACTTGCTGTAGTCCATGTTCACCTCGGTTTCAATCTCTCTCCTAGGAGTGACAAACTGCGCTGGATGTCAGCCCTGTCACACCCACATCCACAGATAGATTTCACTGCAGCTCAAGGTGTGTCTGAGCCTCTTTGACCCAGGTTCAATCTTGCCACAGCATGTTTTGCCTTTAATTTTGACTAGGAGATGTACGATTTCCTTGTTTTCGTGAGTATTGTGTGTATGACAGTTGCTGAAGTTAATGACAAAACATAAAGTAAGATGGAGGAAAACTGTAACCTCGTGCTTGAGTTCAATGCTCAGTGCTTGAAGAGAATGTGCATGACATTGGCTCAGGAATGAAAGGTAAATGGTAAAATGGTTGGCATTTATATTGCGCCTTTATCCAAAGCGCTGTACAATTGATGGTTCTCATTCACCCATTCATATACACACTCACACACCGACAGCGGTTGGCTGTCATGCAAGGTGCCAACCGGCAACCCTCCGACTGCCAGACGACTGCTCTTACCGCCTGAGCCAATTTGGCCCGAGGTAACAGCAGTCGTCTTGACAGTTGGAGAGTTGCCGGTTCGATCCCGCCCTGGGTGTGTTGAAGTGTCGCTGAGCAAGACACCTAACACCCAATTGCTCCTGACGAGCTGGTTGGTACCTTGCATGGCAGCCAATCGCCGTTGGTGTGTGAGTGTGTGTGTGACTGGATGAATGACAACCTTTGGATAAAGGCGCTGTATAAGTGCAGACCGTTAAGTCTAAATCTTATCTATAGTGTCTTTATTTTATGTGAATGTACCAATCTCAGATTTGTGCGATTTAGTATCTTCCTCTCTTCCACATCTTAGACTTTACTCAGGTCCAGTGCATCAGACCCTTTACTGCCCTGCAACCAGATGAGCTAAACCTGGAGAAAGCAGATGTCCTATTGGTTCATCAGCAGAGCACTGATGGTACGGACAGCTTACACTGGGGCAAACGGGGAGTTCGCTGCAAGATGTGCAAAAACTGCCATTACAGTAGACAAATAAATAAATAACTTTTATCCAGTTTTTGGACTGACAGATGCAACCTCACAACCTTTCTACTGAACTGAAACTAAACCTTATCCCATTTGTTCCCATATTTATCCATATTTATTCTTTGATGGTTGCAACCAACTGGAAAAGCATGCAGTTTTCCAGTGAAATGGTATTACTCCGTTCAGAATAAGAATGAATGTATTCATTAATTTTGCATATATTATTTCCCATCTCTTTGGTTTCTCAGGCTGGATTGAGGGAACGAGATTGTCAGACCGACAGAGGGGCTGGGCTCCAGAGTCTCACCTGGAGACCATCACCAGTGCAAGAGCTAGACAGCGCAACCTACTGGACACTCATAAGATTACAACAATCACTGCAACCTACTGAGGGGAAAAGTATATTATGCACATCAGAGGAACGGAACGGAGGAGTACCTGGCTCTCGTTAGATCTGAGGTCTTCATTTATCTGATTCACCCAATGATTTGATAAAATGCATATCCTGCTTGTCTGATTTCACCCGAACCTTTGTTCAAATAGTTGAACTGTTTAAATAGTGTTAATGTAAACATAAAAGCTTCTGGATGGTGGCCATCCAAGACCAGGGCTATTCATTCCCGCAGTACGGCCTGTCCTTTGGCCTGGACGCTGAATGACAAACCGAAATTGAGAGAGTATTATTCTTCTTATTGGGGACTGTCCTCTGACAGGAGTTGTATATAACATTACTATTTTAGCACAGAGTAGCAATAATAATTCAATGCCATTTCAGAGTAAAGCCAGAGAATCCTGCCACTGCTTGTTTTTTTTAATGCATGATAAAATTAATATAACTGCATTACCATATTTACAAACAATATCAGTATGAGCAGTGAGCTACCATATGGTAATGGTAAAGTGTAGTGTATATATTATCTTTAAAGCTACTTATCAGTATATGTCAGTATATTGTAAAAGGCTGTGAAAAAGCAATACATCTCATGTACATATGTATGTCCAGAAGTATAGAAGATGAGAGAGAATATATGCAGTTATATTCTGGACTTCCAAATGATCAACTTTCTGTTTCTGTTTATATTGTCAAAAGAATTGTTTAGAAAAATAAAAATATGGGTGAGTGCAAACATATCTGAGACACATGGTACAATTTTGAATAGGATTGGATTTATAAATCTTTCAAAGGTATTCTATGATTTTCATCACAAGACATGTATGTCATGCATACAGTACATTTGCTTGTAAACTAGGAACAATTCGACAATAAAATTGTAATAGAACGTTCTCGACTTCATTCGAATAAATTGCGCTCCCCAAAGATACAGGTGAGCCCCGTGTCTCGGGTTCAAACAGCCGCTTTGTCATTAGGCTACGAATTCGCGAAGCCCATGCTAGCATACACTGGCTATTCGATACAGTTCGCATCAAGTTGAAAACCTTGGTGTTAGCCAGCAAGTTAGTGAATGGAACAGCTACAATACTTTAAACCAATCGTCAGACCAGGGCCGCGGCTATGAATTCTCAAGTCCAGGACAAAATCCATATATTTTGTAACAAATTAAAAATAGTTACAATCCTATATCCTGGGCCCCCTTGAGGCCTGGGCCCGGGACAAAGTGTCCCAATATTCTCTCTCTGCGGCTCTGCTTCAGACCAGATATCTCCGTTCGACAACCTTGAGGCAATTGGCTCTCCCCTCCCTGCATGCTGGCTTCTGCAAATCACAATGCCAGTCTGCAGTTTAACTAAATGTGCTTGGGTACCCGTGCTCTTGGCATGGTTTTGGGTGGCACAGCGCCAACTTGAACAAAATGAATAAGAAAAAGAATGCCTTTAAAAGAATAAAAAAAGACTTGCTGATTCAAGCTTATAAATTATATTGTGTAAATAGGTTTTCTATTACTGTATTTGCTGCATCGTTACTTGCCATTTCAATAGAAGTGTAAAAGGCCATCACAAAATAATTCAAGACTGATTTTAAATAGGATATATACTAAATAAATCTATCGTGCATACAAAAAAAGACACTGCAAACCATCAAGTTCACATTTCTAAAGGTACAGCGTGCTCTCCAATCATAGAGCGTAAATAGAATTCAGTGTCTCCGAAATCAGAATTCGTGAGCTAGGACACGTAAGCGAAGCATGTGATTTTGATGCCCATCCCCCGGCCCAGTTTTCCTTCTAAGCGATTGGTTTAAATTCACGTCAATTTACTGTTTTGCGTTCTTCAATGTGAGATTGACAGTGCCTGTAAGCCAATAGAAACACTGTCAACAAACGTATTGCCGCTTATTTTCTCCCGCTGAATGGACAGTGATAATGTCAATCAATATACAAGCTGTTCATTCGTGAAATTTTCTGCGAATGGGCGTTGTTTTATTTGTTGTTTATTCTGTGGAAGACGTAGGTCAGTCGACATTTTAAAAATAGACTGTATTTTAAGATAGATTTAATTGTTTCTGCTTTATGTTCTTTTGTGGTATAATTTCCAGATAGTGTACTTTCTTCGGCCAAGATTCAGAAGAAAACGCTTTGACTGTCATTAACCGTCCTATTTTTCTGCATTGTTCCCAAAGGTGGGTTTATCAAACGTCAAGCTAAGTTAGCAGTTATCTGACGTTACACCAACGTTGGACTATTTATGTATTATTGGTTAGCCATCGTAGTTAAAATTACACATCATAGTTGCCATACATGCTATCCCGATTAACTGGTTAGTTTAGATTTCTATGTAGTTGGATAGATAGCTGATGCTAACTGCCCCCTTCTAGCTTTCTGTAAGCGCAAGATCTATACCGTTAGCTAGTTAGCTAAGTTATATAGCCAACATGCTACTTGCCGTTACGCCACCGCCCATAATCATTATTTCCGACTAAAATAATTTGACGCGTAGCTAGATGAACGTGTTCTCTACATGGCCAACACTGAATAATAAATCGGCGGTGCCCATGCAGTATTTATCAGTTTCACCCTCCTGTGTGTACCATGTGGAATATAGATTGCTTTTCTTAGCTAGCAAGTTAAACCACCTAGGCCAGTCGAACTGTACTGCGCTGTTTTGAGAAACTCGCCGTGTTCCGAACAAGTTAGAGGTGTGAACGAACGTTTAACCGAAACTGAGTGGTAAACTCAGTTTAATTAAATTAATGCGCTTTCACCAACAGTGACAAAACGCACAAATTGGTAGGACAATTGAAATAATGATTCTGCCTGCTTAATAACTTCTGTGAGTCCTAGCAATATCAGGGTGTTAAGAATGCAACCACCACAGGTAATTGAATGCTGCAGATTCATAGTTCTCAAATAATTTATTTGTGTTTTCAATCAGTAGCTGTTGGTTCACTCATGATGTATTGTATGGTGTTTCTTAAGGTTCACATACTTATTTATTCGTTGACAAGCGAATTCAAACTACAGGAAAACTGAAAGTAGCTTTCCACTATGCCTATATATAAAAACAAATAAAGCAATACATCATTTGACAAATGTTGCACGCAACATCACTAAGTAGGCAAGTTGAAAAATAAAGGCTATAACTGCGTGTAGCCACTGTTTATAATTGAAGTAAATCCAACAATTTATTGTTTTGATTGAGTGTAACTTAGCCTAAGAGTGCAATCACTATCCAATGTTTTTTAAAGTTGGCCAGAGCTAGCTCCACTATATTTTCCGGGACCGTTTCGTTTAAGTATTTATAAAATCAAGTAGAATTGTTGGCATAAAAGAAAAATCCTTAGATCAGTAGCCTATCATATCCATCAGATAATGAAAGTGAAAATTCCCTGCTTTAAAAGCACCACACAACCCTGTCTGTAACAAAGTTCTCAACAGCAGAAGATTGGGCACATGTCATGGCTATCAAGTTTATCAGGCAGAATCGATTAGGAAGAGGGATGAAAACTTGAAGAATTTTATTTGAACTGATGCAATTAAAAAAATTACACCCGATCGACCAGCATGCCTGGCTTTAACTACAGACTGCTGGACATCTGTGAGCACGATGTCAATGCAAATGTAAATCCTTAAATTGGCAATTAGACTGTTATCTGACTAACAATGTTGACATTTAAATTAAACTATTTTAAGTTGGCCCAAAATAACGTCTGAAACGGCAATTACATTTTTGTAATTTGTTTTCAAAACGAGATAAGACCGAGCAGTCATAAGCAGTATCGGTTACACGTTTAACCATTTTGGAAGGTAACCAGCTACACATCCGTAGCTTTGAGCGTCAGCAGGTTACTGTGGTATTTCATGTATACCCCTCCCCGCTCCCCCTTCCTCTCTCTGCAGATGAACAGTCATTATCAACGTAGCGTTCCTTTGGAAGTGAGGAGAGCAGAAGGGGAGAGAGTCCGTGCAAAACATCCGGACAAGATACCGGTCAGTCCTGTCTACATTTTTTTCAGCACAGCCTAGACCCTTATCATTGGGCCTTGTGTTAGGATAAGGCTTCCATTCTGCAGGCCTTCAGAAGCCGTTGTTTTTCTTTACAAAAAAGAAAAAGAAAAAGAAAAAAGTCTCCCATTGTGTGCTCATGCAGTGCATATTGGTGTGCTCATAGACGTTGCCTTTTTATATGCTACTGAGTAACCGTAGTAATCGGATCTTTTGATGTTCCTGATGACATTAAAGTGCTGAAGCAAGGATCATCAAATCAGAGTCCTCGTTTAGGTACTTTCTTCCTGACTGTCATAATATAAACTCAGTGACCACTTTATTAGGTACATGTGTAAACTGGCTTGTTAATGCAAATATCTAATCAGCCAATCACGTAGCAGCAAACGCAATGCATAAAAGCATGGTCAAGAGGTTGTGTTACTGTTCAGAGCTAACGTCAGAATGGGGAAGAAATTAGATCTAAGTGACTGCGGAATGATTGTTGGTGCCAGACCGGGTGGTTTGAGTATCTCAGAAACTGATGATCTCCATTTTCATGCACAACAGTTTCTAGGGTTTACAGAGAATGGTGCGAAAAACAAAAAACATCCAGTGAGCAGTAGTTATGTGTGTGACAATGCCTTTTTAGCTGACAGGAACTCAAAAAACCACATTATAACAGGGTCAAAACGAAACAAAAAAAAAAAAGTCCATACGAATATAAATACCTAATATAGTGGTCACTGAGTGGATATGTTCCATCCTTAACCATGTATTTAAACACATTGCAGACATTGTAGTACTGTATTTTCCTGTTGTCTCTTTAATAAGATTATTGTGGAGAGGGCTGCCAGATCGAGAGCTCCTGACTTGGACAAGAAGAAATACCTTGTTCCCTCTGATCTGACCGGTCAGTAAAATTGCCTGACTTCCATGTTGTTCCCTATGTTCTATGTTCTTTTGCATGTCCAGACTCTAATGCAGTCATTGTCACAGGCAAATTGCAGTCATGGTATTTAGCTTGATATATAAACGCTAAGGAGTGCATTTTCAGGACCAGATCAGCCTCTCTCACATTTTTTTTTCACACCATATTTAATGCTGTGCTGAATAATTTCCTGTGGTAATTTCTGACTTCTGTGTTCATAGATTCTGCGAAGAGCAAAATGTTTGGTATGAATCACACCTAACCCCCCCCCTCCCCCCCCTCCAACAGTGGGACAGCTATGCTTCCTGATCAGGCAGCGGGTGTCAATGCGGCCAGAGGAGGCACTTTTCTTCTTTGTAAACAACTCACTTCCGCCATCAAGTTCCCCTCTCTCAGCGGTCTATGAGGTACTACCACCCAGCTCATTTAGAGCGGATGCCTGTTTATGCATCTGACTGCTTGCTGTATTAATCACCTGTGTCTGTGTCTCTTAGGAACACCATGAAGAAGATCTTTTCCTCTACATGACCTACAGTAATGAGAGTGTCTACGGAGCCTGAGAGTTGAGGGAAGAGAGAGAGAGAGAGAGAGAGAGAGAGAGAGATATAGAGGTGGGGGGGGGGGTTGGAGGAAGGGATGTTTAAATTAAGACAGCGAGACACACACTTTTTATGTTTTACCACTATTATTCCATTTGAAATAAGTAAATTTCTCCAGATACTGGGAGACATGGTCGGAATGGGGTTAAGAGTTACGTTTAAATATTCGTTGTGTTGGAACAATAATCATGTGCTTGGATGAGAATTGTAACCGAAAGAAAAAATGTGGATATTTAGGGAAAGGGGAAGTTTCTTCACAGCCTCTTCAAGTCATTTTCTCTCTCAAAATGAGTCATCTGTATTTAATGCAAATAGTATTTTTTGTAAAATAATGTTTTTGTGGAAAATAAAATATAGAAAAATATAGATTGTGCATGAGTGCTCATTGCTTGCTTTACTATATGCATTTGTCCATCATATACAGTTGCCACCCAATGTAGGGCTGTACAGTGTTGGAGGTTTGGCCTATGTCTGACAGTTTTTTTTTTTTCTTATTTCTCAGCCTCATAATGGTTTCCTTGACTTTCACTGGCAACTCTGGTCCAAATGCTAATAACAGACTCCAAAGGCAATAGAAAGCACTTTTACACATACACTAAGGAACCAATTGAGCATACCTGATCAGAAACATGTGAAGTCATTTGACCTAAACATTATGGTGCTCTGACTGACAATGCATAAAAATACTTTAAATATATATATACACAATACTGTGCAAAAGGTCCTAAATAAACATACTACACATTTAACATTACATTTGAGTAATTTGGCAAAATAGTTTAAACTGAATCAAATCAATATTTTTGTGACCACCCATTGGCATTATAACTGCGTCACTTCTCTTGAGATTGCCAATGCTAAGCGCTATAGAAATAGCTTTGTTCCAGCAGCCATTATTGAGTGGAACAAGTCAGAACGCTGATAAGCTTTCCACTGTCTGATGCGTCTATTCTGTGTTGTATTTACCGATCCACTGGAGGATTGGAACCCCTGAGCACTTTTTGCACCCTGCACTTTATACGCTGTTGTATTTCATGTGTTTTGTTGTATTTCATGTGTTTTTAAGTATTGTGTGACTCTCTGCAAACAAATTTACCTTTGGGTACAAATAAAGTAACTTGAACTTGAACTTGAACGCTGTCCTGCAGTTCTATAAGACAATCAGCAGGGAGGTTGTTCCAAGCATGTTGGAGAACTTGCCACAGTTCTTCTGCAGACCTTGGTTGGCTCCTTGCTTCTGATGTCAGACAGCCTTGATAACGGTTTTTTGTAAAATGTAGTCAATTGCTTACAGTAATGTTACTTGAAAAAAAAAAATACAAAAATTAAATCTTTGGGAAAATGAATATTTGGAAATCTCAAATGTGTTCTTTTATACTAACACACACAAAAAAATAAACATATAATAAAGTATAGGGTGCCTAAGACTTCTGCACAGGACTGTAAATATATGATTACTGAGATAAACTCAAAATGCTGAACAATAATGTACTTTATTAATGTTTCAATGAAACAAACCAAAATCAAAGATGAATTTAATAAAATAAAATTTTACCAAAATAAAGCTTCCATAATTATTGCCAGCCTTGGTGCATCCACCCCTGGCATAGATAACATCATGGAGTCTTTTCCTGTAATGCTTCACAAGGTTAAGGACCACATTTTGAAGGGATTTTGGACCATTCCTCTATGAAGATTGAATGTTTTGGTCAGATACCGCATCAGCATGTTTGGCACTGAAACAGAGATGCATAAAGGAGATGCATGTCATACCCAGGGTGAAGTTTACTGGTGGGTCAGTGATGTTTTGGGACTGTTTTAATTCCAGTGGTCCAATGATATAATGATAATTATTGCAAATTATGAAAACACCAACAAAACAATTAATCTTAAATGTTGCCTTTACATGATTTTGTTCATGTTTACTTAAAAATAGATAATACATTAAATATTTTCAGTTACCAACAATGTAATAATGTACTGTTCCCGCAAGGTCTGGTGAAAGATGCTTGGTCATCTTTGAAAGTCACACAGGAAGAGACTAAAATGGGACAGGGGGAAGTTGGAACCACTGCTGGACTGTAAGACAGCCTCTGAATTTAAGATGCTACGTGTCAGCTTAATTTGAACATTCGAAAGAGTGAAGGCGAAAATGGAGATGCAAAAAATGAAGGGGAATGAAGAGAGATCAGAGGAGGAAAACAAGGGAAAAGAGGAAAGAAAACCTGAAGCTGACAAGTTATTGGAAGGTGCTCTTTTTTTTATATATATATCAATTTCAAATGTACTCACTATGTTTAGCGATCGCCGTACATGTTCAACAGTTCTAGCAAACTGTCTCTGCTTGTCCCACAGGAAAAAAAGATGAATCTGAGTACCAAGAACTGAAGGTTCCAGCTGAAGACATTTACTCTCATCCATCGTCTCCTTGTGCTTCTGCTACAACCATAAGAGGTACTATCAGTGTCAAGCCACACAGTACACCTGCTTTACTGTGTGAATGCATTTTAGAGGTTTTAATTGAGCAATTCACTGTTAGCAGACTTTATTGTGTTGTAGATATCATTTTTAAATTAAAATGTTTACCCATCAATCTACACACATATTTTTTGAAAGTTTAGCAAATTTATTAAAAATAAAGAACTGAAATCTCTCATTTACATAAGTATTCAGACCCTTTGTTGTGGCACTCCAAATTGTGGTCAGGTCAATCCTGTTTGCTTTTATTATTTTATTAGTGTCTAGAACTTGACTGGAGTCCACCTGTGGCAAATTTAATTGATTGGCCAGGCGCACACCTGTGTATATAAGGTCCTACAATTCATACTGCATGTCAGGACAAAAAAAACAAGCCACGGTGGTGGCAATAATATGCTATGGGGGTGCGTCTCAGAGGCAAGGACAGGGAGACTGGTCAGAAATGAGGTAATTCAGCCAAATACAGAGCGGTCCTTGGAAAAAAGGAACCTGTTCCAGAGTGCACGCAACCTCAGACTGGTGTGACGATTCACCCTTCAGCGTGAAAATTACCCCAATCATACAGCCAAGACAATGCCGGAGTGGCTTTGGGACAAGTCTCTGACTGTCCTTGAGTAGCCCAGCCAAAGCCAGTGCAGATTTAAACCCCATAGAACATCTGTGGAGAGACCTGAAGTCTCTCCACAGATTCACAGTTCACAGACGCTTTGCATCCAATCTGACGTAGCTTCAGACAATCTGCCAAGAAGAGTGGGATAAACTTGTATCTACAAACTTTGCAGGTTACCCAAGAAGAAGGGGCTTCTACAAAGTACTGAATTAAGGGTCTGTAAATTTATAGAAATGAGAGATTTACTTTTCGATTTGTAATAAATTGTTTACACTTTGTCATTATTGGTTACTGAATTGATGGGCAAACCTTTTAATTTAAAATGAAATCTACAACACAATAAAGTGTGCAAAAACTGAAGGGGTCTGAATACTTCAGAATGCTTCAGCATACATTTGTATACTATTATATCATGAAATGCAATGAAAAGGAGTTTTTTTGTTTTTAAAAAATAAAATTAATATAACGACTGTATCATGCAATTGTGCATCTCACGATTACATTATGAACAAACAGGTCTTTTTTTTCTCCCTTCACTTTGTATAAAGGAGGACAATAGACACATTTCATAGATTTATTTTCTTTGTTATAAGAAACATATTTTGAATCGACATTTGACAGAAAACTGTAATTCATGTTTTTGGAAAAAAAAACCCCAATACTTAATGTTTTTAATTTTCTATCATTTAGGGACATGCAAAGAAAGATATGTGTGTTTTGTAATGATGCCACTACAAAGGTTCAGTGTTAGTTTAAAAAATATTTGAATAATTGCTATAATTTAAATTATAATTTAAATTTTATAATCTCCATTATGTTGGATTAGGGTCAACAAAAAAGAGGAAGCGCGAAAAGAAATGACATGATTACCAAAATAAAAACATTTTTGGCCAGCAGCCATGCCATCATGCACCCAGCTCCTGCCAAATGGCTGAAGCTAAGCAGGGGTGGGCTTGGTTAGTACTTGGATGGGAGACCTCCTGGGAAAAACTAAGCTGCTGCTGGAAGTGGTGTTGGTGGCCCAGTAGGAGGTGATCCTCTCTCTGGTCAAATTATCTCCAATGCCCCAGCCCAGTGATGGGGACACTGCACTACTGCACTGTAAGGGATGCTGTCTTTCAGATGAGATGATAAACTGAGGTCCTGACTTGCTGTGGTCATTAAAGATCCGATGACACGCTTCGCAAAGAGTAGGGCGTTCCCTGGTGTACTGGCTAAATTCCCCACCCTGGCTCTTTCAAACTGCCACCTAATCATCCCCTGATTCAATTGACAAAAACCATTGAAAAAATTCACACCACTGTATATACTGTATCCCTGTCCACCTCAGCTTGTGTGTGGTGAGCATTCTGGTGCAAAATGCCAGCTGTGCATCACCCAGGTGAGTGCTACACATTGTTGGTGGTTGAGGCGAGTTTCCTACTCATCGCTGTAAAGCACTTTGAGTGGCTAGAAAAGCACTATATAAAATGTAATTATCTATCAATATAGATAGACAGATAGTTGGATTTACAGTGCCTTCCATAAGTATTCTTGGACTTTTTCCATATTTTGTCATATTACAACCGCTGATTTTATTGGGGTTGTATGTCATGGACAAACGGTGTGGAAATATTACATGGTTTTCTAAATTATTTACAGATTTAAAAAAAGTGTTGAGTGCGTATGTATTCACCCCCTTTGCTGTGAAACCCCTAACTAAGATCAGGTGCAACCAACTGCCTTCAGAAGTCACATAATTAGTTAGAGTCCACCTGTGTGTGATTTAATCTCAATATAAATACACATGTTCCATGAAGGCCTCAGAGTTTGTTATAGAACATTATTAAACAAATAGCATCACAAAGACCAAAGACCTCACTAAATAGGTAAGGGATAAAGTTAGGGGTTAGGTTATTTTCAAATTTTTAAAAATATCCCAAGCCTTGAATGTCCTGCGGAGCACAATTAAATCCATCATTAGAAAATGAAGAATATGGCACAACAGCACCGAGAGCGTTAATCAGAGAAGCGACCAAGAAGCCAACGGTATCTCTGACGGAACTGGAAAGTCCACAGGATTAGTCGTGCACTCCACAAATCTGGCCTTTATGGAAGAGTGGGGAAAAGAAAGCCATAAGCGATGCGTTTGGAGTTTGCCACAAGCTATGAGGAAGAAGCAAATCTCGATGTGTGATGGAAACACAACACTGCACATCACCCTGAGCACACCATCCCCACAGTGAAACACGGTGGTGGCAGCATCATGCTATGGGGATGCTTTTCATCAGCAGGTACTGGAAAATTGGCCAGGATTGAGGGTAAGATGGATGGAGCGAGGTCAGTTCTTGAAGAAAACCTCTTTTAGTCAAGAGACTTGAGACTGGGGCAGAGGTTCACCTTCCAGCACGATAATCACACTAATCATACAGTCAGAGCTACACTGGAATGGTTTAAAGAATGGCAAACAATGTTAATGTCTTAGAATGGCCCAGTCAAAGCCCAGACCTTAATCCAATTGAGACTTGCTTGAAAATTGCTGTTGACAGACGGTGATGCAACAGCAGCCATTTTGCACCAGAATGATCACCACAAATAAACTGAAGTGGATTATTTTTAATAGTCAATTAAATCAGGGGATTATTAGGTGGCAGGTTGAAAGAGCCAGGTTGGTCATTTATCCAGGACACCAGGGGAACCCCCTACTATGTGCAAAGAGTGTCATGGGACCTTAAATGACCTCAGGACCTCGGTTTGAGGTCTCATCTGATAGATGGCGTCTCCTACACAGTGTCCCCATCACTGCACTGGGGCATTGCCATTTATTTGACCAGAGGGAAGATCGCCACCTACTGGCCCACCAACACCAATTCCAGCAGTAACTTTTTCTGTTTTTCCAGGAGGCCTCCCATCCAAGTGCTAACCAAGCCTACACCTGCTTAACTTCAGCCATTCAGTAGGAGCACGGTGCATGGTGGTATGGCTGCTGGCTACTATATATTTTTACATTACATGATTACATTATTGGCATTTGGCAGACGCTCTTATCCAGAGCAACGTACAGTTGATTAGACTAAGCAGGAGACAATCCTCCCCTGGAGCAATGCAGGGTTAAGGGCCTTGCTCAAGGGCCCAACGGCTGTGCGGATCTTATTGTGGCTACATGTTATATATAATATTATACAGTACATATATTATATATAGCATGTTAAAATATATAGTTTATAATTTATATTGTATATTGCATTATTGGCATTTGGCAGACACTCTTATCCAGAGCGACGTACAGTTGAGTAGACTAAGCAGGAGACAATCCTCCCCTGGAGCAATGCAGGGTTAAGGGCCTTGCTCAAGGGCCCAACAGCTGTGCGGATCTTATTGTGGCTACCCTGGGATTAGAACCACCGACCTTGCGTGTCCCAGTCATGTACCTTAACCACTACGCTACAGCCCGCCCTATATATGAATATAATATTGGCTAAAAATAAACAAGACTGAGGCTACTGTATACACAACTCTGTAGCCTCAAACTAATGAATTGTGCAGCATCTGAACACTATATAAGCCCAGTCTCGGTTCTTTTAACTCATTATTCGTGTTTATACAGGTGGCTTTCTAACTGTTTTGTAGTGCACTCTGTAAAACTATGAATCGGAGCAAAAGACTAACATGAACGTCTTTGCTAAACCGAGAGAAAATCCAACAGCAACCCTTACCATGTCGAAAGAAGTGTACGAGGAGCAGACAATGTCCCACGCATGCAGAGGGTCAATGAACTAGTGTGGATGGACTTCAGACTAACAATCAGAACGATTGCTAAAGAACTGGGATAAAATAAAGAGTCTGTGAGGACCGTCTTGGTGGAAATTTTGTGCACAAAGATGGTGCCCAAATCACTCTCTCCGAGGACCCACCGCATTGATGTGTCCCGGGACATTTGGCAGCAGCTGAATGAGAACCCTGTGTTCCTCAACAGTGTCGTCACTGGGGATGAGACCGGGGTCTTCCCGGACGAGTATAGCAAGGGTCTCTGTTGGATTTTCCCCACAGTTTAGCCAAGAACTTGATGGTAGTCTTTGCTCCAGATTCAGAGAGTTACAGGGTGCACTTCACAGGAGTAATACAAGTAAAAACAAGAATTATAAGTTAAAAGAGCACAGACTGGGCCTATATACTAGTGTTCAGATGTTGTGCAACTCTATAATGTAATTAATTAGATTGAGGCTGCAGTCGTGTAATCAGCACTCACTTATTTTTTGCCACACCTCATTATCCCCATCCCCACACTAGTCTCTAGCGTTTGCAAAGGATGGTGCAAAAAAACCAAGAAATCCAGTGAGCAGCAGTTCTGCTGACAGAAACGCCTTGTTAATGAGAGACGTCTCCGAGGAGAATGGCCAGACTGGTAAAAGCTGACAGGAAGGTGACAGTAACGCAAATAACCACACATTACAACAGTGGTATGCAGAAGAGCATCTCTGAACACACAACGCTTAATAACTCTTAAGTGGATAGGCTACAGCAGTAGAAGTCTGAAGAATAAGTCTAATAAATACCTAATAAAGTGCCCGGTGAGTGTATGCTGCACCATTGATTGTTCCTTTTTTGTCACCAATCATAAAAAGTGTTTAGCTTCTGTTGTTGTGTGTTGAAGATTTCAACAACTTTTTTATTAACAGATTTTGTCCTTTCAAAATAAAGCCTAATGCCTTTAGTATCAAGAGGCTACATCTTTGAGTCAGGACCGTGGCATTGAAAGGCATACCTGAAAGGTATCTCCTTCAGGGCTGTGTTTCCCTCATTATATTACTGAATAGGATGACTTTGAAACTGCATACTACTCGTACAAAATTTCCGGTTGATTTTCATTGAAATATAGTACTTTAGATTAGTATGCTACAGTAAGTATGCAGTTTCGAACACAGCCTTAATATAGTTATTTTTAAGGGGTCCGTCAGATTTAATTTCAGTAGAAGCCTTGGTAAACAGACTTCCTGGTGCTGTGCATGCTCAACTCTGATTACATTCTTCACGTCGCAGAGAATTACATTTGAACTGCTGACTTCTAACGGCTAACCTCCTTGTGACCTTGTGAAAAGTATCATGACAGGCCTGTCTTATGAGACATCTTAAATGAGGTGTATGATGTAGAAGGTGACTACTTCTTTAGCCTTCGGTAGGCGTGTGCTTTCACACAAGCCTTGTTTAGTACTCTGATGCGGACCAAAACAAGTGGGCCGAGGCCGTGTAGATAGGGTGGTCTCCGGAGCTCGTCCAAGTGAACTCATGAGCGGTTACTTCCCAGTGAGAAAGCAATCGACGAAACGAACCGAAAACAACTCGTCCGTTGTGCAAAACTCTGCTCATGATGGGACGCTTTCGCATTGAATCGTAGGGCAACACATTCTGTTTGTGTAGCTAAAAACCGCGAGAAAGCCAACACATTCTACGGAGGTATCTGCAGGCAGCACGTTGTTTTAGAGACGTAGCCTTGATTCAAACGGAATATTTTCCTCATATACTGGACCCTGGTATACCACCCAGAGAGACGCAACTCTCAATACAATTATCCTTACACGCAGCTGCTTCATTTTCGATACTTTGCTTTTTTCCCCACAAAAGAAGACGATACAATTCCCGAATCAAAGTTTTGACCACCGAGAAAACAGTTTGCTCGCACGTGCCATTTGTTTACAAGTTATGGTCCTCTGTTAAATACAAAAATAAAATAAAAACACAAAACTAACCAAAGGGAAAGTGCAACATCGTAACGTATTCCTCAATGATTCGGAACATAGCAGACAAGGTGCATTTTTAGAACCCATTTTAATTCAAACCATAATGGGAGCCCTGGTCCAGCCGTTGTATTTATGGTTTAGGGTATAAAAGGCAAGGAAAGTATGCATGAATGTCACATAACTCCTTTACAATTACATATCTAATCGCACACAGCTATGCATTTGGAGCGAGACAGTCAACTAATACATTCGTAAGTGCGATTAACAAAAAACCCGAAATTAGAGACGAAATACTGGCACATAAAATATTCACGAGGGAGGAGGAGGGGGTCGTTGTGAGTGAAAGGAAAGCACGCAAATAAGAAAATTACACCCAAGACGCCATTTCCTACCGGCTAGACAAAACAGTCGTCCTTCATTATCAGAAGCACATTCCAACTCGAGCGTTAACTACTGATCCAGAATTACACGAAGGAAAAGGCGATATTTGCTAGGATCCGCTCTTTAAGAAAATAACAATAATCCAAACTGTTCATTGTTTACGATGAAAATAAAAATCGGTCGTGACTATGAAATCGCGGAGCCCAAAACTAAATTTCCAGATGAATCAACAAAATTGCAAGGTACGTAGTAGGTGGCTAGCATTGATGAACGACGCGTTTTAGTCATTTATAAATTGTTGATATGTAGGCCTAACTGTTAGGATGTGCTTTGAAGTGTGTTAATTTCTGAAGGTTGCATTCTGTTATTAATATTAACTCCTACTTGATTTGAAAATGATTAATATTTACTGATTATTTTCTTTTTTTTAGACGTCCAGAGAAGAGCTCGCCTCTACCTTGGCCTGTGTATCATTCTGGCGCTCCTTTCACTAATACTGTTGCTCGGAATCTGCATTCTCGGTACCGCACGTAAGTGTATATCGGAGGCACCGACATTCTATATGTACTTAATATGACTTACCGTCGCAAGACACGATACCATCATGTGCACCAGAATCAGTTTTACGAATATAGGCCGTATAACGCCGTGTTATTACAGAGCGACTTTCAAAAAACAATATACATGTGCATTCAATATGTTGTTTATGAGCAGTTCATTAAATTATAATGAACACTATAGCAGTACGTTAACAAAAGCTCCTGGGGAAATTGCACTGTGATAGTCAACTTACAGACCATCCAGACAACATTGTAATACATGTCCTTTGAGATTTGATTTGGTCAGAAGAAGGTTCTGTCTTGTGGTTTCTCAGGGCAGTCTAGGTGCAACGACGTGGAGGAGAAGAGGTGCACTCCGCAGGAATGCAGACCGTTCTGTCCAGACCAGGGTAAGGACTGTTAATCATACTGGCACAATGGGATGCCAACTGCACAATGGTTTTGCATTGTAGTTTGGATCTAAATGTCTTACTGATACACACGAACGCTGTTCTAGTGTTATTTAACCTGTAATTGCACCAATATTAATAGCAGATGAAAGCTGGATTGGTTAATATTGTATTACCCCATTTTCACACTTTTTGAGCCAAACATAACACTAGAGTATGTGTACATTGCAATCAGCAACATTTCACCTATCAGAGTGAATGGAATGTTTATGGTGTATGAACATTTACAGACTCAAATATATATATTTTTCCAAACACTGATAATGCAGTACATTTCTGTCATTTTCCTAGCCCTTCCTTGCACAAACTGTGATGCTGGGTGGCATGGGTTTGAGGGCAGCTGTTTTTACCTGTCGAATGACCTGCATACCTGGCGTGAGAGCAGAGATCAGTGCAAGAAAATGGCTGGGGACCTGGCTGTCATAAAAAATCAAAGACTTCAGGTATTATTCCCCATTGTCCATTCAGTGCTGCTCACCATAACATTTGGCAGAGTCTCTGTACTTCTCACCACAGCATTGACCAGACTGTAGTGTTTAATCTGAAAAACCGTTCTCTCTCTCTCTCTCTCTCTC
This sequence comes from Conger conger, assembly GCF_963514075.1. Taxonomy (NCBI): domain Eukaryota; kingdom Metazoa; phylum Chordata; class Actinopteri; order Anguilliformes; family Congridae; genus Conger; species Conger conger. The sequence continues at coordinate 78,488,672 of NC_083760.1, read as the reverse complement.
TCTCTCTCTCTCTCTCTCTCTCTCTCTCTCTCTCTCAGGATTTTCTGGTAAAGAAAGGGACGATGATGTACTGGATTGGAGTGACCCATGTTAAATCTGGAATGCCCTTCTGGGTCAATGATACAGTGGCAGAGAGGTGGGTGTGTAGATTACAGGTCTATACCTCTGCTTCTGTCTGAGTATAAAACAAAACAGAGATGGTGATGGTGCTGTGTGTATGCTGTATTAACCCCCCCCCCCCCTTTCTCACAACAGCAACTTGGCCGGGAGCCAGATTGAGAAATGTGGATTTCTGATTGGAAGAAGTGACCCCAATGACAAATGGAAAACAACAATATGTTCACACAGTTCTGCCTACATCTGTCAGAAATGAGGGATGGTTTTTCATAATTGCATAAACTGCTACAATTCACACGCAATATTTCAGATGTTAGTCAATAATCATGCTTATTACAATCATATTAAATCAAACAAAACTTTCTGTACTGTTATGCAGTAATTCTATGATACATTATATGCGTAGCCTCATCAGAGCCTTAAAGAAATGTCCAGGAAAGTGGAATTTTGTTGTGCTTTTTATTATATTCTGAATGTTTTGCACTAAACAGTGAAAAAATATCATGCATATTTTGCTTGTTATAAAGAATATGTTTTCTTTAAAATAAATGTCTTGCTGATGTACCTGGTGAAACTACATTAACAAAATGTTTGAGCTTAATAATACAATCATTTTTTTCATAAATAAAGTGACGGAGAAGAAATTTGGTCTGATTATTCTCAAATATGAGTTAAGATACCTGAGCTTTTACTGCGTACTGGGGCACACTATTCATTTTATATGTCAACCCATGGACACCAACACAAATGGAAAAAAAAAACATTTACAATACAATTCTTTCCCCACATATTATGAATAAAGTCACACAATACTGCATCCATTTATTGCACATCACCAAGTAATTGTGAAGCTTTACCACGCAGGTGTGGTATGATGAGTCTCAGACAAACTCAACTTCCTGTTTGTCCGTATGGCCTTCCCTTTCTGCCCCTAGGCCCAGAGTGCTTCTGCGAATCACCTGCCAGCCTCTCAGAGATTTCCGCTTGTAGTTTGCCCTGGTTCTCTCCAGGTGTCTCCTCAGTGGGATGCCAGCAGCAGGGCTGTGGGCAATGTCACTTTTCTCAGTCTCTTCTTCCTGAGCTAGGTCATCTTCCTTGGAAAAAGCGTTGACATAGCGACGGATCTTTTGTACTGACTGGTCATTGCGATCCTCTACTCTGAGAAACACATGGAAAATGATACACAATTATTTAACATAGCCTACAGTTCAAAACTAATGTGAACAAAAGTTGTCACAAATATTTTTATCTATACATTAGGGTTTGGGAAGATATTCTTGTGTCATTTCACTGCTTTATGCAACACCCTGTTTATTTCCATATAACCCTAGCTTTGTTTCAGCCTCCAGACAAAAAATGATTAGCCTAGGAACTACGGTAAAGATTTAATGTCCTGGCAGAACCTCTTCATTCCGTTAACATTAGTTGGGGCTGCACCGCTAAAATCATGTACACCAAGCATATGCAGCATAGCCCTTAGAACCTCTTTCTGACTTGAGGCTTAATATTAAAGCCATTGGGTTCCTACCTGAGGTACCAGCATTCTCCCAGGCCGTACAGAAGCCCACACACCCCGAGTCTCGGCCACAGGCATCGTGGTAATCTTCTTTCCAGCATCAAGGTGGTAGCCACTACCTAGAATAGCAGAATGTGTGGAAGATGGAATGCATGGAAAAAAAAAGGTATTTAACTTCAGGCTTAACAAAGCTTTGAAGTTAAATTCAGTGGCAAACTATAGAAGAAATTTATATACTTTATTGAACCCCATGGGGTCATTTGTTCTCTGCATTTGACCCATCCTAGTTACTTAGGAGCAGTACAGTGCCCAGGGAGCAATGTGGGGTTAAAGGCCTTGCTCAAGGGCCCAACAGCCGTGCAGCTTATTTATTGTGGCTACACCAGGGCTTGGACCACAAACTGGGTCTCAGTCATGTAACTTAGCCACTATGCTACAGGCTGCCCCATAAACACAATGGCCTTAGGGGGTCACAAGAATGGCAGAAAGGGCAGAATGCCAAAAGGCAATAACGAAGGTGGCATAAGAATAGGATGCACTGCACACAACGCATCCAGAGTGTAGTTCTTAGATGTTCTTAAAAATGTTCTTAGAGATGCTAGATACCCTTGACAAAGTCCCAAGACACAAAAGAGATGTGAATGAAGACCGGAGGTATACCTGTGTCCTCCAGAGCTCGTCTCTTTCCTGGGCCACCCTCCAGTGTGTGTCGCTCATCATGGCGATGAGCAGGTTGAGGAGCAGGATGTAGGACACCACGGAGAAGGAGCAGTGCAGCACGTGGACGATGGGCGGCGTGATCAGGGAGTGGTCCACAGGAAGGTCCACCAGCCCCACGCTCAGCTCGAACTGAGAGAAGAGGGTGATGGGAAACGAACGGTAGGGGGGGAGAGCCTCGGGGTCCTGGGTCATGTACACCATCCACAGAGCTGTGGGGGTGGGAAGGGAGGGCGGAGGGGGTAACGGCAGGGTATGCAGTAGGTAGGTGGAGGTAGCAAGAGAGGAGGGGAGAGAAAGAAAAGGAGGAAAAAGGAGTACAACAAGAAAATGAGGGGGAGGGATGGAGAACAGAGGCAAAGGGGGTGAGTGTGTGGCAGCAGTGCAAGTGCTTTACATTAAAGCCCTAACTGAACGGATGGAAGTTCCAGATTAATTTATAACATACCGCATGCCAAAGTACCAAGTGCACAAATTTTATGCAGATTTAATGCAGCTACTTCCTGTCATGCACCATTTAGAATTTCCCCAGGATGTTGACACTTGGCATGCTTTCCCCACAAATAGCCTTTGACTAAGAATATAATTACTTAAAAGTATTTCCTTTTAAAGGAACAGTACTTACCAGTGGCAAATCCAACCAGCACGATGATACTCAGCCAAATAAACTTAGTGAGGTCTCCGAATATAATCTAAGGAAAAATGAAAACAAAATGAGAAAATTAAAAGATTTTAATGCAGAAAGATCAGAGAAAAAATGATCCCCTGAAAGGAACAGAATCTTGTAACTTTTGATACAAAAGCAAGTCAGTGACAAGTCGCAGAAGTGTAAGGATAATTGTATTAATTGAGTCTTGACAATGTGTGTTAACATAAAGACAATCACGATTGCTATTTTAAAATCTTTATTACAATCAGACAACTTTCTGAATGACGTGCTTACTAGGAGTATTTCTCTGTTTCTCATACCCTGTGAGATTAATGTCTCTGCTTCTCCTAGAAGGGGATAGCTAGCACATTCCGGTCTTACAGCAAGGTCAACAAGGGCTAATCCGAAGACAAAATACTGATAAATGTTAGTGGCCAGCTTCATGTCTTTTTGTTTTGGTAAAGCCGCCCCTTCTGGGTCAGTGTACTGAAAACTGTATATAAGTCTTACTATGTGTGGTTCAAATCAGAGAGCTGGTATGCTCTCTCATTTTCTGTTATGCATTTAAACTCAAGTATATTGTTGTTTTACTGTGGATCTGTTTCATCAGACGATGCAGGGCATCTTCCCTAACAGAGGCGTGAGGTTTTTTTCATATAGTACACACTACTGAGGGGAGACTGGTCTGGAAGAACGTGTACCTTCTGTATCATGATGACATAGGGCCCCAGCATCTGAAAGCCGCGGGCGAAGTACATGACGTTGCACCAGCCCAGGACCAGACATACCGCCATCAGGACCATCTCGCCAGGCATGCCGCTCACCCGTAGCACGCACAGCAGCACCACCAAGCACGCGTAGCTGATCCTGACACAACGGTAGAGGGTTGAGTGATAAATGGAACATATTTAACATGGCCTCCTGTCCCTCACAAAAAACACATGTGAGCAACCGACACGTGAACGTGAGTACACGTCAGTGATAAAGTAAAGTAGTCCCACTTTGCTGAAAAGCTGTTTCAAGTCACATATTTTGTTTTCACATGAAAATTGTAGCACGCATTTTAAGAAGTCAGGACATACATGAAAATGTGAAGATGGAAATGACTCAATGTGACCTATTTTCTTTTTCGCAGGTTTACAAAAGCCAATCACATATGTGAATGAGATATTTTCATAAGAGAACACAGCAGAAGAATTTTAAACAATATACATTTATTGTGTGTGAGGCACATACAGTAAACCAGACTTTAAAATGTGTAATTCCACTTGCAAATTCAAATATTTTGATAAGAACATTTCTATAAGTTCCTCATATCATAAAAAAAAAACATATCTAAAACTTTGCTCTGTCTGCAGGGGCAGCACACACACTTACAGGATTACATGGAAGGGACCCCCAAGGGCAGTCTGCCCAAAATATCGCTTGGCTCCAACTCTCAAAATATCAGGAATCTGAGGGATCGAAACACACCAAAATAATGAAAATACCTCTTTTTCTCAAAAGTGTGACAGGTTGAGCACGCACAGGAATGTAAGAACCACGCATCAGTTATACTGACCTCCAGCAGCAGAATAACCAGAGCACCCAGGACACTGATGATTTCACCCACGAGACGCAAGTGGTCCTCATAGGTCACATAGCTTTCCTGAGACAGCATGAACAATACTCACAATAAAGGACAAAGTCTCTCTGGCTGACACATGCAGTAATTAAATTCAAACATGCGCACACATACACACACAAAAATGCACACACACACACACACACACACACACACACAATGCACACTGTATACACCTGTCACTGGCTGACACATGCAGTAATTCAATGCAAACATGCACACACACACACACACACACACACACACACACACACACAATGCACACTTTACACACCTCTCACTGGCTGACACATACAGTAATTAAATGCAAACACGCACACACACACACAATGCACACTGTACACACCCACCTCCAGAGTTTTCTGTATGCGGATTGTAGCATCATGTTCAGATATAGTGTAATTCTCTGGGGCATCCTTCAGGGGGCGGTATACACAACATAGTGTGAATATTCCGATATATAGGAGGTACAACAGCAACAACAACCTGTGTTACACAACAAAAGCAACAGATAACAAAACAGGTGTGTGATACAACAATTTCTTTTCTTAAAGTTGACAATTATATTACACTTTATTATACACTCACTGAGCACTTTATTAGGACATTTATTGTACACCTACTTATTCATGCGATTATCTAATCAGCCAATAGTGTGGCAGCAGTGCAATGTATAAAATCGTGTATAGGAGCATGGGTCAGGTTTAATGTTCACATCAACCATCAGAATGTGAAAAAAAATGTATCTCAATGATCTTGACGCTGGCATGATTGTTGGTGCAAGACGGGCTGGTTTGAGTATTTCTCTAACTGCTGATCTCCTGGGAGTTTCACGCACAACAGTCTCTAGAGTTTACTCAGAATGGTACAAAAAACATCACAGTGGCAGTTGAAGAAGCCTTGTTGATGAGAGAGCAATGCGTCAAACCTGTATGTGGATTGGCTATGGCAGCAGAAGACTTAATAAGTCTAAAAAATAAGTCTAATAAATACCTAATAAAGTGCTCACTGAGTGTATAAAGTATAACTAAAGTATAACAATAATACTTTTTTACTTAATAAGAAAATTCTATCTCATGTTAACACCATGGCACAAATAAAAACTTGGGTTGTAACCATAGGGTTGCAAATTTGTTTCCAGAGTATGCCATTCTATGTTTCAGCAAGCTATACAGTCCGAAATTGAAGTAAAATGGAAAACTAGGAATTTGTTAGAAATGAAATGGCTAAATCATTATGTTATTTCAGCAAGATGAAGAAATAACAGAACATATAAACCACTCCACAACATATGACCAGCTTGAAATGACCAGTTACCGGCTGTTTCAAAATATAGCTTGAGCTGGTCAAACCATGTTGAGTATAGAGCTGGTCTGAGCTGGTCAGCTAGCTGTTCCAAAACCTAGCTTGAGCTGTTTTTTTTCAGCAGGGATAAAATGTAACACAATAACATGGTCCAAGGGATATTGTCAAGATCAAAATATTGTAGAAACAAGGCACAGCTTGTTGGTATGCAAATCTGCAGGGCTAAACCTCTTGAAAACCAAAGCGTTATGAATGGAAATGGCTACCTAAAATAGTGCTTCCCATACAGATTCCACTTGAGACTGACCAGCTGCCTGATTGGAGTCACATCCAGCAGCCGTCTAGCCTGAATGGGGAGAGAGCAATGGGGAGATGAACTGTATGAATTGCGTAATACTCAACAACATGGTAAATGGTAAATGGCAGGCATTTATATAGCGCCTTTATCCAAAGCACTGTACAATTGATGCTTCTCCATTCACCCATTCATACACACACTCACACACCAACAGCGATTGGCTGCCGCAAGGCCCCGACCTGCTCGTCAGGAGTTTTTGGGGTTTGGGTGTCTTGCTCAGGGACACTTCGACAAAGCCCGGGCGGGGGATCGAACCGGCGACCCTCCGACTGCCAGACGACTGTCTCTTACTGCCTGAGCCATGTCGGCCCCACATGAACAATGTCTAGCCCCGAAATAAACAAGGCCCCATTATGTACCTCTTTCTTCTGGCTGCCCACGATGAGCTCGAGCACAGAGAGGTCGTCAGCCCAGGAATCAATCTCAGTCATGTCGTAGAGGTTGGAGGTTAGAGGCCCCAAGCTCCACTGCACGATCCGCCTCCGGTTCACCAAGTGCTGGAACACCTGAGAGGGGGGGGGGGGAAGACAGGAGACTAAGCGTGTATAGTCATATATCAATCAAAAAGTCAATTACATTAAAGGTACAATAGGTAAGATTTTTGTGTTAAAACATTGTTACAAGACCATTCTTAAATAAATCCCTAAAAATAAATCCGGTAAATCCCTTCCTATCATTGGAAAAAGCACACTGACATGTTCACTCACCCTCGGCCTGTGTTTATAGTCCTTAAATTGGGGTTTGAAAATACACAGTTGACGAACCGACACTCTGTACCAAAACATTGTATAACTGTACCATAATTCAAGCTCATTGGTTGAAAATTGGTTCTAACTGCCACAGCCAATGACATGGGGGGGATTTCAACTGCAGCGAAGGGGGAGGGATAAACAGTGTTGAGGTTTGAGGCTGTTTGTTGCTGCAATTCTGCTCTTGATCATTAGGAGTCCGAACATACCTATTCTACCTTTAATATGTGTCCTATGAGAACAACGAGTGTGCCTTTGCTTATTATTTCAATACCTGTGGCTTCAACTGAAGACATGAAAATCAATGTACAGGTATTTACTGTATATCCTTTTCTTTTTTCTTGCACATTTCGTCAGCATGCTTTGCTGCAACCTCCGCTGTCGGCTCAGGAGAGCACAGACAGGCACGTGCTCTTATATCATGCACATGATGTTACCTGCCTCTTCTTATGATGCCACAATTTGCAAGACGGGATTGCACAGCACAGGGGACCCCTACATAAGCACGGTTATCTATTGAAAATATCACTATGACCACCAACAGAGTAACTTTGAGGATGTCGAGTGGTGTACTGCACTGTGTATGTGTGGTATTGAACCTGAGGCGCTCCCTCTCACCACCACATTGCCCTCCTTGGCTGCCAGTTTGAAGGTGGTGAGCCCGCGGTAGTTTGGCAGCCTGTCGAGTGGCACCGATAGGTCCATCTCTGCATCCCGGGCCAGGAGCAGGTCCAGTGTCTGACATGCAATGGTTTTATTTGGCTGCAGAACCAGGATGTGCAGGACAGTGTTGCCTGAGAGACAGAGAGAAAGAGAAGAGGAGAGGAAAGGAGAGGAACAGGCATTAACAGGCTGAAAAACTGACTTAGAAAAGAATATAAACCTGAATATAAACCTCAAATTATAAGAAGGGAGGGGCAAGTAAAACTTAATAGATAGAAAGAAAGAATGGCCATTACCCAGATAGTCCTGTGCCCTGATGTTCGCTCCGGCATCAATCAGCATGGAGACAATCTCCTCATTCCCCATACAGCTGGCAAAGGACAAGATATGCTCCCCTGCAAGAAAGTTCAGCTCCTTTGAATATAGGAAAACTATATTTCCCCATGTATAACTGTGGCACACATTTCACAAAACTCATGTTGACACCAAGATTGCACTGTGAATCTGTTTCACGGCAAACGTCAGCATTGGTAAATAAGTCTTCCATACAGGTAGGAACTAAATTGTGTCCCGTAGGAGTTCATCTAAACCAACAACACTAACAGCGATGTTTGAGAATGCAGCACACATTGTGTTTGTTCATCAACTAAAGAGTTCCTGTGAAGAGATGGTCCAGATGGGTCCCTAAGAGATGTCGATGGGGTGGTACCCCATAGGTGCATACAATTGTACCCCAACTAGCAATAACTATATAACTAATTTGTACCTTTTTGCTTGGAAAATCTACCAATTTGTACCCAAAGAGAACATTTCGTAGAGTGCACACAAAAGCCCTGAAATTTTTTTTAGAGGTATATTGCTAAATAGGCATATATACTGGGACTCTCATTGACCTAGCGCTAATGAGCCTTCCCCGCTGTAAGTATTAGAGATCTGCTGACCACGGAATGCACATGCTTTCGATCACTTCCTGCAAGGACGTTTGTTGCTTTTTCTTCAGCTCTTTTGTGCATTCTGTGCTGCTTTTATCTGTGAATCTGTGCATTGATGTTGCACTGTGTTTTATTTATGAATTTGAGCATTGATGTTGTACTGTGTTTTATTTATGAATTTCTGCATTGATGTTGTACTGTGTTTTATCTATGAATTTCTGCATTGATGTTGTACTGTGTTTTATGTATCAATTTCTGCATTGATGTTGTACTGTGTTTTATCTGTGAATTTGTGCATTGATGTTCTAGTGCTTTTATCTGTGAATTTGTGCATTGATGTTGTACTGTGTTTTATCTGTGAATTTGTGCATTGGTGTTGTACTGTACTTTTATGTATTACTTTGTGTAACTTCACATATGTGGTCTTCTTGGTCAGGGCTCACTTTAAAAAGAGATGTTCTCAGTGTGACTTCCTGGTTAAATAAAAAAAGAAAAAAAGAAAGAGGAACACCCATCCCTGCACCTACAATTGTACCCCAACTAGCATTGTTGTTGTACTGTGTTTTATTTATCAATTTCTGCATTGATGTTGTACTGTGTTTTATCTATGAATTTGTGCATTGATGTTGTACTGTGTTTTATCTATGAATTTGTGCATTGATGTTGTACTGTGTTGTATCTGTGAATTTGTGCATTGGTGTTGTACTGTAGTTTTATGTATTACTTTGGGTAACTTCACTTATGCGGTCTTCTTGGTCAGGGCTTGAAAAAGAGATGTTCTCAGTATGACTTCCCCGGTTAAATAAAAATACGAAAAAAGAAAGAGGAACACCCATCCCTGCACCTCACCATAGTAGAGCAGGCCGCCTCTCCTTTTCCGGAAGTACAGTCCTGTGACCCTGGGGGTGGCGACATCGCCCCCTCTGACGATCAGCTCACGGACCAGGTTTACGTTCTGGTTCACCACAGCGATGTGAAGAGCAGTCATTCCTGCTCATCGGGAGGGAGGGAGGCATAGAGCACACAGCAGACATTCGGTCATTCGGCTGCGCCTACACGGCCAGACTACTGTGCTAAAACATAATTTTTTTTTACATATAATCTTCAGTTCACGCATTGGTCTGTAATCATTGAAAAGGCATTGGAAGGACTGACAAATGCAAATAATGAATTTATGCACGTCAACCTAGACAACACTGATCCAAGTCCATGCTATGTCATAAGCTAGCTATGGTGGGGCAAAACTGGGCACAGCAACTGGAGAGAATAAATACTTGATTCAGAATGATTCAGAATTTTGATTTGAACAAATATGATATTTGGTGTATGTATAAATCTATTAATGTCAAAATTTTATTGTATTGTAAAATTGTATAATTTACTTGCAAACAGTGGTGTAACCAACAGTTTCTTGTGTGTGGGTGTGCACGTTCGTGTGTGTGTGTGTGTGTGTGCATTCATGTGTGTGTGTGTGTGTGTGTGTGTGTGTGGGTGTGCACATTCATGTGCATGTGTGTGTGTGTGTGTGTGTGTGTGTGTGCGGGTGTGCACATTCATGTGCGTGTGTGTGTGCACATTCATGTGCATGTGTGTGTGTGTGTGTGTGTGTGTAGGTGTGCACGTTCATGTGCATGTGTGTGTGTGTGTGTGTGGGTGTGCACATTCGTGTGTGTGTGTGTGTGTGATTGTGTGCACATTCATGTGTGTGTGTGTGTGTGTGTGTGTGTGTGTGTGTGTGGGTGTGCACATTCATGTGTGTGTGTGTGGGTGTGTGCACATTCGTGTGTGTGTGTGTGTGTGTGTGTGCACATTCATGTGTGTGTGTGTGTGTGTGTGGGTGTGCACGTTCGTATGTGTGTGTGTGTGTGTGTGTGCACGTTCATGTGTGTGTGTGTGCACATTCATGTGCATGTGTGTGTGTTTGTGTGTGTGTGGTTGTGCACATTCATGTGCATGTGTGTGTGTGTGTGTGTGTGTGTGGCTGTGCAGATTCATGTGCATGTGTGTGTGTGTGTGTGTGTGCACATTCATGTGTGCGTGTGTGGCTGTGTGTGTGTGTGTGTGTGTGTGTGGGTGTGCACATTCATGTGTGTGTGTGCGTGTGTGCACATTCATGTGCATGTGCATGTGTGTGTGTGTGTGTGTGTGTGTGTGTGTGTGTGTGTGGGTGTGTGTGTGTGTGTGTATTTACCCTGGTACAGGTCAGAATTCATGGGCTCGTTTATGAGTTCTGGAGCTCCATCCATCAAACACACAGCTGCCTCCACATTGTCACTGAGTGCTGCCACATGTAAGGCAGTCTCTCCCAGTGCCCCTGAGAGAAAGAGAGAGAGAGAGGGTGAGCTTTATCACAGCCGACTCAACACTTCATAAGCACTGATGAACTATGAAAGCAATATTCCCCACAATGCATTGCACATGTCATGGATGATACTCTATTGATACATCCAAGGGGGAAATGCAGTCAGTGAAGAAAGGGAAAGAGAGACTTGCCTCTTTCAAAGATGTCCGTGGATGGACACTTCAGCAGCTTCTTTATTGAGCCGACATCATTCTCTTTCGCCGCAAAGAAGAGTGGGATGTCATGTATCCTGACACAGAAACGGAGAGTGAACGGGAGGTGTTCGGAGGAGTTTACAACCGCTGACTGAGTGTAATTACGGTGCACTAAATGCGGCGTCCGCACTTGCAAAAGCAACACAAAAATTACGCTATTGTGACTCATTACCAAAGCCTTCATACCACATGTGTTTTTCATGTGCTTACCATCACACGTTACCATGAAAACTCATCATAAGTCATAAGTAATGGGAAGAGTCCAGCTCATCTGGTTACTTTTAGAAGTGCTTCTCTTGGGGATATTTCACATTCCCTGTTTTTGCTCCATCATTATGTCACAAGCCAGAAATATTTCTATAATGCTTGATGCATAAAATGTATTTTTCACATGAAAGCTAAATCATTAACATGTTGTTAAACAAATGCAATGTCATATACAGGAGACTTACAGTAGTTTGCTGTATTTATTTTTTATGGATTTTTTTGTGGATGGCATTAATCACGGACATGAGCAAATATATTTATCTCTCTCTCACCTCTTGTTCTGCAGTAGAAACGTCTCGTCAAGCATTTGATTCCACCCTTTCCTGTTCTGGAGGCGGAACCTCAGCTGGCCCCACCAATGATTGAGCTCACCAGGAGCGGAGCGTGCCAGAGGCGGAGCCATAATGTCGAACGCAGGCTTAGACTGCTTCCAATAGGAGGGAAGGGATGGATCAAAGTCAAAGGAAGGAGCATCTCCCGACATACACATTCACTTAACATACTTAAATATCGAGTAGATTTCCAGTAAATTTGAAGCCTTAGGAAGGCATAAAATGTAATTGCAGCAGATATGTAGCTACACTTTAAAATTTTGCAGTTGGACTGATGGATAGGGACACAGAGAGAGAGACAAAGACAGAGAGAGAGAAACAGAGAGAGAGAGAGAGAGAGAGATCTGCACTGTGATAGGCTACTTCAGCAAACTGTAATTATGCTATTTGCGGCAATTTACAGCTCATGACTGACCAACCAACACTTTCAAAAATAGTACTTACAAATCTTACACAACTAAACAGCTATCACAATAGAAAACAATGTCATTACTTTGTGGAGTACCCAAGGTGTTTGGACATGGACCCAGTACATCATAATAAACATATTCCATAATTCTATTTGTATTTTGTGTAGGCCTACCATTTCATATTTATGAAATGTTTTTGTCTCAGATTGATTAAATAATTACTCATTTCTACTCATGGTATACTTGAGAGACTTTGACTGTTACATGAGTACTACTTCAGCTAGTATAAATCTTTATGGAAAATCTCGGACGCACCATTGTTTACAGGAGCACTGTGGGGGGAGGGGGGTATTTTAGAATGAAAGGTGGTCAATTTTGCAAACTATTTTACTTGTACTTTCAATAAACGAATTAAGTTATTATCTAAATAAATGATTAAATCTGTTTTGCCAAGTGCGCAAACCTTTTGGTGAATGTACATGCCACAGGTGAGTTCATGATGGTGATTAACATTTACTCATCAAGAGAAAATCAAAAACATGAAAGCCACAGGCTAGTATCGAGTATGACAACTGCTGGAGGTGAGCTTCGCTTTATACAAGGAGTCAGACTATCTACTGTAGGACTATGTGCTCTTCTTCTTTCTGTTCCTGGACAACAAGAGCCTGTTCACTGGTCCCTAAGCCTACGATACCACATGTCATCACAGCGCAGAGCGCACACCGCAAGTGCCCAACAGAGTTCGGCTCTTTGGGTCTGCGGCGCTACTGTCCCATTCTTTTCTCACGAGACCAGTGTCTGTTGCACGAACAGCGTGCGGGTGAGCCCTCTCCTGCTGGAATGCCGTTGTGTTAGGAGCCCAGGAGGAGGACGGGAAGCAGGCCCCTGGCCTCCCTCGCTGGAGCACCACACCTTCAGTGCAGGTGTTCTATAGCAACGAGGCACTTCCCCGACTCGTCTGTCACACACAGCGGCAGGGCGGCGTAGTCGCTCGGGAATGGGCCTTGTGACAAACTAAGGCCGCGGGTTTCAAATCCCATGTGGGGCATTGCTGTTCTACCAAGCTAGCAAGATACTTTAGTGGAATTTTTATAGTGAAATGTCCAGCTGTGTAAATGCACCTCTCCACCTTCTGCCGAAAATCGCAGCCGTGCCTCAACCAGGAGGGTGCTGCACATTGGTGGTGGTTGCGCCGAGTTTCCCCCTCATGACATCAAAGTGCTTTGAGTGTCTAAAAAAGTGCTCAATAAATGTAATGATCCATCTATCTATCTATAGTCTACTATATGTCTACCGTAAATGTGCACAGTAATTAGCACATCGTTCTGCACAATACTAATCTAACATTCCAAAATTAGGAGAACCTTAATTCACTGCTAAAAGGCCCCTTTGCTGCATTGCTGCACTGCAGATGAGTGCAGAGGACAGGACCTCATCCTGCTGCATGAGTGAATGCTCAAAAGAATGTGACCATCCAGCCTGCAACAGATTGTGCAGCAGTGTCTTAACTAACTGCAGTGCGTCGGCCGTAGCGATTTAGCTTCTCTGATGGAGAAGAACTGGCAAAGCAACACTTTTTGTGTGGTGACCTGAAACACCTTATTCCATGTCTCCAAGATCACGAAGCCATGGGCATTCTCAGATCTAATGCCCTGCAAGATTAGAAACTCTGGCCATGAACTCACAACTAAGCAAGCACCAGCAAGTCCAGACTCCCTCATACCTCATCCAAAATTGTTGTTCTCTTGCTCAAATGGGCATATTGGTTCTGTTATGTTATTCTCTTTTCACCATGTCCAGGCATTGCACCCAACAAGTCCAAGTGATGTATTGGTTTTACAACAGTTCAAGTCAAACAAGTGTATCATGATTGCACATCAATTTCCAGTGAAAAAAACTGATGCCAACACCATTTATTCAAAGTCAAAGATAAGTATTCATTAATTTATCCAAAATCCTAGATGCACAAACAGAGAAATGCATTTATTTTGATGCTGGGTAAATATGTGTATCAAGTAAACTTAATAGAATAACACATAGCAATGCATTACCACAGTGAAATGAAATTTAACCCTACATGTCAGCAACATAATTAACATTCAAAAGAACAGCCTACTTATTTTTCTCATTTTCATGAAAAGATAGATGCCATGCCAACTTTTTTAAGATACAGTATAGAAGGACATTCAACATATGATTATCGGTTAAAGAAATTAGTCTATGCAGCCTTACTTTACTATACTCTGTTATACCTGCTATTAGGAAGAAGAAAAAAGTCCAATGAAGCCTTACCTTAAATCAGTATCAAATAGCACTGCCCAAATTCATATATATGTTCAACAATATTTAATGATATACTGAAACTCCATTGTTAGCCAACTGTTCATGAGTTCATGAACTATGCATTCATCTATGACTAAAGTTCTTGTTTATGTACATTTATATAGGTAGATTTGTGAGATTAAATTGGGGGAGGAGAAAGAGACAGAAGGGAGGAGAGAAAGAGAAAGAGGGAATGAGATCTAGCCACAGCAATAGGCCACTTCTACACTGTTATTAGGGTTGTTGGTACAGTTCACTGCCCATGACTGAGAGATAGATAGATAGGGAGAGAGAGAGAGAGAGAGAGAGAGAGAGAGAGAGAGAGAATCCTTAACTAAAACAATGGAATGCAAAAAAGGAGGAAAAAAATCACAGTGCATATACTGAACATAATTTATGTCTAGTCTGAAAACCACGTTTGTATGTCAGTAGTGACTTGCTTACCTTGGCGAACTTTCGGGACAGGTCCATTTTCCACATTGTGATTTTTCGGTTCAGTTCCACCGCCTGTATGACCACCACAAACAACTTGGCAACAAAATTAACGTCATCAGTTCTTATTATTATTACAGATAAGAAACTGAACAACTCGTTTCGGAAATGCTGACACTCTAACACGGTGTAGACGTGCATTTATAATCCAAAGAGTCGGCAATACCTTGTCTCTGAAGCTTGTGGTCCAGGCCTCAACTATAGACCGACGCTGAACCCCAATCCACTCCGGCGGAGCGGTGGCCCCTTATCCCGACCTGGAATGGAATAGGCAAGTGACTGGTGGTGGAGTCGCCTTGGGTGGTTTGCCAACCTAGCAAACGAACATCCTGAATTTCTGGTTTATACCCCCACCCCAATGGGCAGTGGGAGAGCCTCACATTTTTTATTCACTTGGACTGCCTCGGGTTGATTTTCTAAACATTTCAACCTACCGGCCACAGAAAAGAAATATGTCGCATTTATGTAAATGAAAATAAAACAGATGAAACATTCTCTAAAATATATCCCGTATATACGCCGGATATTTTACCATAATTACGCAAATATCAGTTGGCCTAGGCATATATGCTCACATTTAGAAAGTCAACATATTTGCAATATATTATTCTCAGTAATTGTGTCATTTAACAACAAAATAAATAATAAAAATAAATAAACAAACAGTCGGTTTGTTTATTTATTATTAGTTGTCATAGGTAGTACCTATACAGAGTTCAAGTTATGTATTTAAGAACGACTTAAAAACATGCAGACCTGAAGGTATGCGGAATACATCTAACTAGCAAATAGGTGCACTATGCACAAGGTAGTGGAATGTTTACGACATCTATTAAGTATGCAGGCCTAACTAACGAGTTCTGGATTATCTGTTCCGGTTAGTACAGGTTTACTGGGGCACTCTACTTTGTGTGTCCCTAATGTTGCTTACACGCGTTTGCTGTGATATAATGTATAAAATACAACCACGAATTGTGCCCCTGTCAGGCAATGAATTGCGAGAAGAAAAAGAGAAAATTTATCGTGTAACACGTATTTATGTGGGCATGCAGACGTATAAATCAAGCTTGTATTACAAAAAACAAACAGACTTGAATGGTAACCAAAAAGGATACTGCCCCACCACAATGCCCTCTGTAGCATGAACCTTACCATAGTCTACTTTTCATATTTATCCCTATGCTCTATTATATAGGCGCTATGCAACACCGCGGCGCTCAAAGGATTCAATCGCTGCAATTCATACAGAGCTTAGGGGCGCACTGCAGAGTTATTCCAATCCCCTGCGGTGTTATTGTGTGTATAAGAAGACGGCGGTCTGTCACAACAGTGATTGTTGTTTTGTCGCAACGATGATGATCAGACTGCGATGGCTTACAGAATAACATCCATAAACACATGGTAATTATATATCTGAAAGAAAATAATGCTGGAGGATTTCGTATTTGTAGGCATATAATAGCGTATACTGTACGCCTTGTTTTGAAGCCATTATTCTGTGAAAGGATACGAAATGCAAGTAGGCCTAAAACAGGCGACACACGAACACAGCTGCAATGAGGTTCCGCTAAAATCTTCATATATATTTTCAGTATTTATCTGATTATGTTCATTATTTAAAAAGGGCACCCTTAATGTAATCAGGCTTCAAAATAGGCCTATTTCCTTGCTTGTCTATGTGCTCACATGTAGCCTGTGTTGACATATTGGTAGGATACATTTATTTTCAGTTAAGCTATAATGTTTTAGAAGGACTGAACTGTTGGCTATAAAGGTCAATTTCTTGAAGTGCCTGTGATTATGTTACAAAAAGTGGTGAAATTGTGATAAAAAAAACAAACTCTTTTTCATTTTTCTTCCAAAAACATTTTGTTTTGCCTTTAAGCAACAGTGCTTTCCATGATTACAAATGTCAATATAAATAACAGTCCTTTACGAATCATTTGCTAGCAGTTACTCTAGCCTGATGACTAAGGGATTGTTAAAGGATCATGCTGTAGCAGCCACGTAACGTAGTCTTTCTAATAATGGGCTTTATGTATGCTGTATGATGACATCAGAGCTATTTGCGAGTTTAGGTGTCATAAACTATTTTGCACTGAGTTACAGAGGACTTGGAGGAAAGCTAACAGGCTTTACTTATGTTACAGAGGACTTGGAGGAAAGCTAACAGGCTTTACTTTTGTTAGGTCAAACTTGGGCTTCATCCAGCACCTCTTAATTCACCCTGTCTTAATGCCTCCCTCTGTCCATCATTGCCCTGCCAAATGGAGACTATGGGGCAGAATTAATACTTCGATTGTAATTTAGATTATACACAGTGAACTTTTATCCAAAGTGACAGTTGATTGGCCAAAGCAGAATTTTGCTACACTTCACTGCCCCTGGAGCAATATGGGGTTAAGGGCCTTGCTCAAGGGCCCAACAGCTCTGCAGATCTTTTCGTGGTTTCACCGGGGCTTGAACCTTCATTTACATAACATTCATATGTCCCAAACATTATGGTGCCCTGAAAAGGCTCAATGTATATAAAGTGCTCAAAGGTCTACATGGTGAAACCAAAGTGTATAAAAATACTAATTAAATTAAATTAAATTAATTATTGTGTCACACATATAGAGATATTTTGGTATGATTCCTGTTTTCCCATGTGATCTGCATCTCTCTCTTCCTCTCTCTCTCTCTCACTCTCTTTTATCTGGTTTTACTTTTGCTGACTTGAGCAGATGGTTTTCTCTGATTGCAGAGGAGCATTGTGCTGATTTGCATTTTTTGTGGGAGAAAAATGTTTCTTTTACCCTTTCAATTCAAGGTCATCCTTGTGGAATCTGAAGAAAACAGCTCAGCGTTGCACCAAATCCCACACGCCCATTGTTCTATTTATAGCATGCAAGTAACTAAAATTCATACAAATGTAAATAAAATCATTATTTTTATTTTACAAATTTTCACAACAGTTGAATCGTGTTGACACTCATACATATAAACATGTACACATCCTCTCACTCTCGCTCTCTCTCACACACACACACACACACACACACGCACTCACACACGCACGCACGCACACACGCACACACACACACACACACACACACACACACGCACACATACACACACACACACAAGCACACACAAGGAGTATAGTTTCCCCTTCACAACTTTAACTGGCACTCAAACCCTGTATATTCAGTACAGTTTTCACATTCACATTGCTCACAGTCCTTAGTGAAGTAGTTCTACGTATGAAACAAAGGGAATGTGAAATTGCACACTAAATTACACGCACATGAAGTGATCCGCTTCGTAACATGTCCGATTTTAGTATTGAAGAGGCACAGCACCTTGACGATAATGGAAAAAACATAGTAAACTGATATTAATATTAACAATAACAATGATTTCTGATTACTTTTACAACTGTTTGTGGTTGGAGAGTGTTAGGCTTGTATCTTGTGCATAATGGAGACTGTGAGAGAGATGATCGAAAAGGAGGTAGTGAAGACCTAGAGGGAAGGATAAAGACATCGAGCCACGAATGAGTGGAGAAAAACACCTTTCTATAACGCTTTTTAATCCTTCCCTCCCCAATGTCAGACACTGTCATTCCTTTACTTTGACCGCTTTGAGCTCCATAGACCGCTCTCTGCCTTGCCAGTTTCAACAGTTTGACGTTATCTTTGATAATGATGCACGTCTCCTCCTACACCTCCACCTGGCCCTGAGTGAGGTGGGTTCTGAGTTGCTGGGCAGCGTGGGCAATTTTCCTCTGGTGACCGAGGAGATTCACTCCCAGATTCTGTACGTCCCTGAAAAAGAGAGAGAACGTGCCCATTAAACGAAGGCCTATTTCAAAGGACAAACTTAGTGTCTTTTACTGACATCTGCTGTTCATAATCTATAACAGATTATGCTTTATATATATTTATAAATATTTATTTGTGAGCAAAGTAATAGAACATGACGTCGTAATAGTATTAGGATTTTTGTTGTTTTGGGCTGTGCTGATTTTTGTTGTTACCTGTTTTGAATCAATTAAAGCTTTCGATTCAGCTCACTCAGTTTTGCGTGTCTGCACTGGTTGCTAATTGTACGCTCAAAAAGCCAGCAGATAGTGCAGCTAGTGTTATTGTGCAGTAGCGGTGCTGCAGACTCCTGCACTGATAGATGGGTAATAAACACAGGCACTCACTCCATTGTGAGGAAGCTGACTCTCTCCAGACTGTGCAGCTGTGCTCTCTCAAACTCATCCTGGTATCTTTCCATCCGAAGGGCCTTCAGCCAATCGCTGACTGTGGCCACCGTAGACAGGTCTGCAGGGGTGGGGCTCAGCAGCGGCTGTGTGGTCCTGCACAGGGAAATGTTAAAATTACATACCATTTATTTTTAACTATATGAAACTGATATGGCCACTACTCCAAATAACACATTTCAAGTGCATTTTTTGCAGTGTGTAAACCAGAGCTCAATGTACACAGTTCTGAGCATACGCCATTTTTCAGTTGGATGAGTGCATGCTTAGAGTTAGTTTTTTGAGTGTATTTATCAATTATATGATGGATTAAGTGACAGATTATGTGGCCATTGGAACTAGAGGCTCACCGGACGTGTTCAGTCTTAAGGGAGGCTGGGTGCCGAATGAGGCGGTCGTGGGCCGAGAGCAAGGAGTCGAACCCGGGGCGATGCTGCCTGTCTGCCTGCCAGCACTGCAGCATGAGGGAGTGGAGGGCAGGGGGGCAGTTATGTGGGGCAGGAAGGCGGTACTGGTCAGCTACCGCCTTCATAACCTGTTCAGAGAGAGAGGGGGAGATTATGCAGTGTAAATGTTGAACTATATGAGGTAAATATAAATATTTATCCACTGGCAGTTGCTCGAGCTGAACTATGCAGAACTATACAACAGATGGAAATTGTAACAGCTGCCATATTAGCTGGTTAAACAAACATGCACACTCTCATAAGATCCAGGTGTGATGGTGGAAAAAAAAGAAGCATATAATATAAAAGTCGTCAAGAGTGAAACAAAAACAAGGTATAAAAATGAAATGATATAATTTGGGGGAAGAATGTGGGGAGCAATTCTGCCATCTCGCTGCTCACCTCCTGGTTATTCATGTCCCAATATGGGCGCTCGCCGTATGACATCACCTCCCACATCAGGATGCCGAAGCTCCAGACATCACTAGCCGAGCTGAACTTGCGGTGCTGGAATGCTTCCGGCGCCGTCCACCTGACCGGGATTTTACTGCCCTGCGAGGGAGAGAAGGAGACGGGCGTTCACTTTTACAGCATCCCTGTTCCAAAGACAGACTCTGTACCCCTGCGCTGCTGCACTGCTGGGGGTGCAGTGTGGTAACAATTAGCTCCATCAATTAAGTTATCCAACTTTTAAGTGCCACCGCATGAGGTCTCAACTCGCCACGGTTAGGTCAGCACTGTAATTATGAATGAACAAATAAACACGTTGTCTAGGCAGGGATCTCAAACGCGAATCCCGTAGGGCCGCTGTGTCTGCTGGTTTCTGAAGTGCTTTGTTTCAGTTATAGATTGGCTAA
This sequence comes from Conger conger, assembly GCF_963514075.1. NCBI lineage: Eukaryota > Metazoa > Chordata > Actinopteri > Anguilliformes > Congridae > Conger > Conger conger. The sequence continues at coordinate 78,468,108 of NC_083760.1, read as the reverse complement.
AGAGTCTTTGCACAAAAGCCAGCAGCAGGGACCGGAGCTGGAGAGCCCTGTTTTAAGGTGAAGAGGCCAGATCAGCCCGGTCTCTGGAACTCACCAGGGAGGCGGTGTAGGTGGGCATGTTGTGATCCAGGCCTCTCATCAGCCGTGACAGGCCAAAGTCGGACACCTTGCAGACCAGGTTGGAGTTGACCAGAACGTTCCGGGCGGCCAGGTCCCTGTGTACGAAGTTCCTCTCGGAGAGGTAACGCATTCCCGCCCCCACCCCCCTGACCATCCCCACCAGCTGCAGCACGCTGAACTGCTCCTCGTTCTCCTGAGAAGCAATGTGGGGCGGAGAGGGATAGCATTTATAAAATTAGTGAGTGGTCTCAACATAACCATGTTAACCTCCAATCCTGAGGGAGTGGGAGAGCTCGGACATACTGACAGTTCAAACAGGGTTGTGTACATGATAGCTTAGAGAGATGGAACCCCACATTATGAGCACGGGGGCAAAAATGTGCAGATTGTGCAAATTTGCCTACTGGTGCTGGTACTTCATATGTGATCATAGCACTGATGCATCTTGGGAATTGTAGTCTGACCCACCCTGAGAAAAGCATCCAGTGGCCCATTCTCCATGAATTCAGTGATGATCCTCTCTGGAGCGTTGCGGGTCATCACCCCCTCCAGCTTCAGTACGTTGGGGTGGTCGAACTGGCCCAGAACACCGGCCTCACTGAGAAACACCGCCCTCTCCCGCTCTGACACCCCCCAGCGCAGAGTCTTCACGGCAACTAGCACCTCTCTCCTCCCCAGGGGCCGATACCGGCCCCGAGACACCTCCCCAAACTGAGCTGGGATGGCAACGGGACAGAGAACAATGGAGAGGAGGGGAGGGTGTGAATTAAATTCATAAGAGTGTAGAACAGTATCATAGAGAAAGCAGGTGAAACTGCAGGGACATTACATTACATTACATTATCGGCATTTGGCAGACACTCTTATGCAGATCGACGTACAACAAAGTGCATACCCATAACCAGGGATAAGTGCGCTGAAAGACCCTAGAGGGAAGTACAATTTCAATTGCTACCCGTACAACAAAGATAAGGACCAGAGCCTTTTTTATTTATTTATTTATTTTTTAAAACAAACAAACAAATAAACAAACAACAAAGCAAAAGTGACCAAACTTAACTATCCAAATACTGCTTACCTAGCCAACTAGAAATACCGAAACACAAAGTAAATCACAAAGACAACAATTAACATGTGGTCTGGGGAGGCATTGAGGTCATTACAACTAAGACGCCTCATTCCTTAAATAATTACTCTTTAGGAAAACCTTGGAATAATCCATCTAGTTTTGCGTACCTGCACCAATGACCTCCTCAATCTTCATATGGGAGGGGTCAATCTCTCTGGCAAACTCTCGGACGGCTTCACTGGGGTCCTCGTACGTTGATGGGTCCACATAGTACTTCACACCTCCTCCTGTCGATTACACATCACAAAGGATGTGGGAGCTTTTTTCCTTTTGCCCATCTTCAGTGACCATTGTTAAATACTATAGTGTGTATTTCTATAGAGTTGCTGAGTATATACTCCATAAATGCCACATTTAAGTACCACAAACCCACTCACCTCTGCTACTAATGTATCTCTGTAGTCTGTCACTGTAAGGGCTTTCTCTGCGTTTACTGTGAAGAATGAAAGCAGGCATAATCCATAATGGAAACTGACGAAAGGGAGTTTGGATTTTTGGCATTAAACAAAAGAAAGGGTCACCTTCGGAACACAAACACGATCACGATGGCTGCGACAACCAATAGGAATGCAGCACCCCCCATCAGCGAGCCAACCAATAGAGGCAGACGATTCTGGATTTGCTTGGAATGCTCCTCTGAGGGTGTGTGTGAGAGGGAGAGAGAGAGAGAGAGAGAGACAGGTTGAGAGAGGGGGGGTGCATATTGTTAGCTTGTTAATTCAGCACATGGCTTTGACTGAAGACATGACTGCAAATGGGAGAGCAAGAGATAGCCAAATGCGAATGTTTTTGCTTGCGTTATATATATATATATATATATATATATATATATATATATATATATATATATACACAGTATAACCATTTACATGTTCTGCTGCTGTACACAAAATGGCGATTTACGGAACATTGCTGGGAGCAGTTGGTTTGACACACGGCCTGTAGCGTAGTGCTTAAGGTACATGACTGGGACCCGCAAGGTCGGAGGTTCTAATCCCAGTGTAGCCACAATAAGATCCGCACAGCCGTTGGGCCCTTGAGCAAGGCCCGTAACCCTGCATTGCTCCGGGGGAGGATTGTCTTCCTGCTTAGTCTAATCAACTGCACGTCGCTCTGGATAAGAGCGTCTGCAAAATGCCAATAATGTAATGTAATGTAATGTAACACACCCTGGGCTAGAGTGGTAAAGTAGATGGTGTGACTGTATGGGCCGAAGCCCCTTTCGTTCCTGGCTCGGATCTGGAAAGCGTAGATGGAACCTGGGGCCAGAGAGCCCACTGTGACCGTGTTGGTCTCACTGAACAAACTGACAGCGTTGTCCTCGTCCGAGCCCTGAGCGAGAGAGAGAGATAGAGAGAGAGGGAGGGGGAGAGAGAGAGAGAGAGAGATATGAGATCTGAATATGAGATGAACGCAACGGTGAAAAAGTAAAGAGGGAGCGTGGAGGAGGGGAAGGACAGATGTGTGTATTCAAAGCACGTAAAAATAGAGCGAGCACTGCTGTGTGGAGCCGAGGGCAGGGGGCATGTGGAGGGAGTAGGGCAAAAACAGAAATAGACAGTAAATGAGTTTGTAAGCACTGTACAAGGCCGGCATGGATGGTACAGTGGGTAGCACCCGGGGCCTCTCTGTGTGGAGTTTGCATGTTCTCCCCGTGTTCGCGTGGGTTTCCTCCGGGTACTCCGGTTTCCTCCCACAGTCCAAAGACATGCAGGTTAGGCTGATTGGAGAGTCTAAATTGCCTGTAGGTATGAGTGTGTGAGTGAATGGCGTGTGTGCCCTGCGATGGACTGGCGACCTGTCCAGGGTGTATTCCTGCCTTTCACCCAATGTATGCTGGGATGGGCTCCAGCCCCCTGCGACCCTGTTCAGGATAAGCGGGTTAAGATAATGGATGGGATGGGTGGATGCACTGTACAGCTGCTCCCAGAGTGTGATTATAAAACGTTTACAATAAGGTAATTAGAGAGGGCGGTTACTTTGTCGTAGAATCTGAGCTGGTACTCCAGAATGTCACCATTGGGCCTGTCTGGCTGGGGCCAGGACAGGGTGATGGAATTTGGGGCCCGACTCAGCTGGTGCAGCATGGGGACCGGGGAGGGCACTGCCGGGGGAGAGGAACGCACAGTCAGTGAACCAGACGGTCAGTGCCTCAGCAGCAGCAACAGGAGTTACAGTTCTGTTTTCAGCCACACGGGGGCGGTAGTGGACCACCGGTTTGTCACTACAACCACCCCCCCCTTCCCCCTAACCCCCCGGGCATGGATTGTGTAGTTGACTTGCACTCATTTGTACAGATTAAAATTCAGGACAGGATTGTTGCCAATGTCTTCTTGAATAGGAGGCAGATATTTCATTCATATTACATCATTTTTTAATATATTGTACGTCATATGGAATTGTAAATATGCTTGAGAGGGAAGAGAACAGACAGAGCTATCAGACGACCTGAGAAAATGAAGTTAGGTGCCTCTTGTGTTTATGAAGCCCCTAAAACGCCCTGCGTAATAGCTCTGTGGGCTTCTGCTCATAAACCATCGGCAAATATAATCTAATAATGAGCAGACTTGCAAGAACCAGAGACAGGGCAGAGAGCGTGCCCCCCCCCCCCGGCTCCATTTCACACACCTCTGTCCCTCTGTCCCCACAGGCCTGCTGGTTATGGATGTTGATGAACTGTAAAATCCGAGCCACTTCACTGTTGGATTATGGGAAGTTATTTCACAGGACAGCACCACTGCGTGCGTCTCTTCTCAAATTCATAACTGGAGACACTAAATCATTTTTCTAAGTCAGGTCAGTTTGTTTTTGCCTCTGTCACAACGTCGGTCAATCTAACACAGCAAGGAGGAACTTGAGTGCGCAACGTTTTTCTTTTTTAAGACATTGACTGTGCGTATGTTCTGCTAGTCTGCACCTCTTAATTTTTGGGGCATGCATCATTCTGTAGATATGCCTCTGTTCCATTGCCATAGCATAATCACTGGGCTTTTTTTCCCCAAATCTACCAATTTGTTCTATCCGTTCAGTCCCAGATTTCCACTTTCGTCTGTAACCCCATTTTGTTTGCGCGCAGCCTAATCGTATTTGTTTTTCAAATTGAGGTCATTGTTTCTGGTGATTGTTTCTTGTTTGCTGTGGTGCCCCAGCCTGGGAGTTGTTTGTGTCCATGCGGGCAGGATGTGTTCCGTGCAATCCCAGGGGCCCCGGGGCGGTTCTTTACGCGTGGCCGATCCGGGCCTTCCGAACAGCCATGCTCTGTATCTGTAGGATCTTGGCTTGGTCTGGTCTAAGTAGAAGCAGAACCACATTGTTGTTTTGACCGGGTATGAATGTGAACATTTAACTGTGGCTCATGAGGGGAGCCTTCATCTCGTAGGTCACAGCTGATGCTGTGTTCGTTTGAAAACCCATCAGACTTGGGTTGCGGTTCAGTGGAGCTTCCTCCATTTTAGGTTTGTCGAAGCATTTTTGTTTGCCATTTAACATTTGAGTTAATTATCAGACAGCATTGTTTGGTGTATATATCCCTCTCTCCTGCTCTAAATGCGGTTTAATCCATTAATCTAATCTATTAATTTATCTGTTTATGAAATTTATGGGTTTATTTATTTTCTCCCTTGGGAAATTCTCTCTCTCTCTCGCTCTCTCCCTCTCTCTCTCCCTCTCTCTCTCTCTCTCTCTCTCTCTCTCTCTAATGAGAACTGACAGAAAATCCTGACCCAGAGCAACCTGAGTCCAGAGAGCAAGAGGCAGACAGAGATGCACACAGACACCCAGAAATATTGATGTGTACTGACAGGCAAAGGCATATACCCAGACACACACACATAGATGTATAGACACACATTCATAGACAAATGCACGTGCAGGAATGCACAAAGACACACACACACACACACACGTATAGACACACATTCATAGACAAATGCACGTGCAGGAACACACAAAGACACACACACACACGCGTATAGACACACCTTCATAGACAAATGCATGTGCAGGAATGCACAAAGACACACACATACACACACACGTATAGACACACCTTCATAGACAAATGCATGTGCAGGAATGCACAAACTGAAAAGCAAGATGATTCATAAGTAAAAAGATGCAGACTGTGTGAGTCATTTACCAACACCCACTACAGACATCTGCGCACAATTGTCAAGATGTGCTCCTGTCTGCTCTCACCTGATTGGCTGGTGGTGAAGTTGATGCTGGCAAATCGTGGTGGGAATGGACTCAAAGCTGACACATCATTTATTGCTTGGACCTGGCAATCAAAGACGTCAACAAATCAAATACCAAATGCAGGATGAAGACCCTGCCTCATAAATTTCAATGAGAAAATGTAAATGAGTAATCAAATGATACATTTGAAATATTTATTCATGATCTAAACCACCGAACAACAACAAAGGAGGCTAGCCCCGGGTATTTGTGGGTAATCCTGGTACCTGTATGAGGTAGGTAACTCGAGTGAGCAGGTTGTTGAGCGTGACTTTGGTCTGTCGGAGGCCAGTCTGGGAGGGGGTGTAGGTAACAGCCTCCCCGCACCATGAACACCCCCCCGGGGGCATTAGGGTGGCTGAGGGGCAGATTCGACACACCGCGCTGTACCACACCTCGCCCCGGCCCCCCATGTCCTCAGGGGGGCGCCACCGGAGAGACACGCCGCCCTCCGCGCTCTCGTACTCCCAGGAGAGAGAGACCGGGGCGGAGGGAGGACCTGCAGGGAGAGAGGGAGGGGCTGTCAATCACAGCGTTGGGCCCACGACTGTAATCTCCCTGAATCTGTCCGCGTCGTCATCTCCCCGTCTAACAGGCTGAACAAACCCTAGTTTCTGCCCTGTAACAGGTGTGTGAGGAGTGAGCTGGTGCGCAGTGGCTGCTGAACACCACCCCAGGTTAATCCCTCTACGGCTCATTAGAGAAGTTGCACAATAAAGTACTTTAGGTTCTGTATAGAACGACTTGGAAATCCAAGGAATTCTTGGTATTCAAAACGTTATCTCTTTCTCTCCATCTGCTGTCTGTCTACCCTTCTCTCTCTCCCTCTCCCCTCTCTCTCTTCCTCCTTGAAAAAAATATGTATTTGCCCCAAGCTAGGTCACAGACCCAGTTTTTAAACACTTTAGCCCTTTAGGCATCGGTATTTCTGTTTCATATTACTGACAATATTTTGTTTGCTACGAGCCTCATGTTTCATACAGCTTCAGACTTCCTCCTCTGTGTGAGTAGTGTCAATATTGTGTTTCCGATTATGAACCGTCATTTTGTTCGTATTGTTCACCTCGCCCTTTCGTCATTGTGCTTGAAGAATGTGACCTGAAGAGCATGACCCATTTCCGTCTCCGCTGCTCATACACAGGGAGCTGAAGCCAGACCCGAACGGGAGAAGCTATTCATATGCGCAGCGCCGGGCAGCGTAGTCGGGCATTAGACGTCGCGTTACATCTCTGTAACAAGGCGTAGCGCTGAGGCTGGCTGGCTGCTCCCGGAGGGGAGCGCCTGGCGGTTGGCGGGGTGTCGCGGCGGAGACCCTGTGGAGGTGAGGCGGCGGTGCGCGTACCGGTGCAGTCCGTGGAGTTGGCGTCGCGGGGGCCGCGGTAGAACCCGCTCCTGCACTCGCACACCCGGGAGCCTTCCCCGCCCGTCCTGCTATTGGCCGGACAGGGCGAGCAGGGGGCGGTGCCTGCCACCGCCTTGAAATGGCTCTCTGGACAAGCTGCAGGGAGTGGCAAGAGCAGGGGGTTACTGCCAACGTATCCACTGCAGAATATTAGAATTATAACACCTTTACTCCTAATCTGTTAATCGTAAGGGTACTGTAATATGGTACTGCTTGTCCAATAAACGTTAGCATAATGCAGTATTATACTTATAATTCTGTCAAGCATAAGAGTGCAGTAATGTTATCACTAGTCTATCAAGCAGTACTGTATTGCAGTGTTTATACTACTACCAAGCACTACCAGAGCCAGCCTGACCCAATAAGCCACATAAGCAGTTGCTCGGGGCCCCGTGTTCGCCTGGGCCCCCCCGGATCGTTCTAAACTATAATCTTGGGCTGGGGGGTGGGGGGTGCATTTAGGGGGGTCCTACAGTATTGCAGTGTCATACATCACATACTGCAGTAATTACCACAACTGTAATTGTACAATCCCAGTGTTGTCAAGGATGATACTGTAATCGTCCGGTTGTAAACTTAACCATCTACAGTACTGTTATATTAGTATGTATTAGTCACAAGTTATGCATACAATATGCATAAGCATAAAACCTGTTCAGATTCCATAGCTACTAATATAACTGTATTGTTTAACCTATTTATCCCTCATGTTTTAATTGCACTTATTATATTGCATATGCTTAGGACCCACATTATGCAGAATTGGCCTTTAACAGGGGTAAAGATCCAGAATACTGTGCTTTAACAGGCATAAAGAACCAGAATACTGTGCTTTAACAGGGGCAAGGGACCAGAATACTGTGCTTTAACAGGGGTAAAGAACCAGAATACTGTGCTTTACCAGGGGTAAAGAACCAGGAAACTGCTTTAACAGGGGTAAAGAACCAGAATACTGCGCTTTAACAGGGGTAAAGAACCAGAATACTGCGCTTTAACAGGGGGAAAGAACCGGAATACTGTGTCACTCACAGGCTAGACATTGAACTGATAGTGCTGCTAAGCTTAAGGATATGCTCATAACCATAACATCTGGGAACGTCTCCAACATCATCAGAAAACCGCTCAATCACACATTGCAAATCCAATAACTTTGTCGAGGCTGTGTAGCTTCTAAGTTTGACTCGGAGTGTGTGTATGCGTTTGTGTGCAAGTGTGTGTGAGAGAGATGGGGAAAGGGGAAGGAGACATGGAAAGTGTGAGAGTGAGGACATTTAAACAGGTAAAAGGCTTTCTGTGTTCTCACTTGTCAGTCAAGTCCAGGAATATTTCAAAGACGACAGTGTAACCTGGGAGGAGAGTGAGGAGAGTGTTTCTATCCATGATTCATGCTGTTGAAACACATTACCAGACGTGTTCACCTACGGTCGTGACAAAGGACAGGGCTTCGCTACAAAACTACTCAACATTGTTGTGATCACATCTGACAATGCTGCCTCTACCACCCGCCCACTCCTCCCTGTCAGCCAATCAGATTGTCTTTTTATCTGACCCATGTTGCCCCCTCCCTCTCTTTCCTGTTGACCTCCTCTCTGCGTTCTACTTTTTAAAAATATAATTTTCGTTTTTTATATTTATTTTTCATGGGGTTTTTTTTAAATACAAGTTCACAGCTATAACCATTAACAGTAAGGCCAGGGCAGTCCAGTGTATTAACACGAATAACTGTTAAAAGGGAGGAGAGGGGATTGAAACATTGAAAGGGATAACACAATATGTGCACGCTGACTGACTGAATTGGACAGTACAGTTTGTTAACAATGACAGAGACTGAGCAAGAGAGAGGGAGAGAAGAGGAGAGATTGCAGAGTTGAGGGGGGATGGGTCAGAGAGGGTGAGTGTGTGGGAGAGTCAGGGAAGGAGAGGAAGAGAGATGGCAATGAAGTGTATAATTTGGTGCTGACATGGTACTTGGTATTTAGATCACTGACCCAATTTCTCTCTCTCTCTCTCTCTCTCTCCCTCGCTCGCTCATTCTTTTTACTCCAGGCATTACAGTCTGAGTGACGTAAACACACACAGGCACACTGCGCATGCACACACTCACACATGCACTGTGCAAGCACACACACTTATGCAGACACACAGTGCATGCACACACATACACATATACACAGACACACTGCGCATGCATACACAGGAATGGATTTCCATTTTCAACTTTTGAATGCAATTCACTTATGATTATTTATCTATATAAGTACACATATTATATCATTAAATATTAAGTGTTCATAGAAGTTTATAGTCTAAAGCATTTTTAATCATCTTAAATATAAAAAATGTATTTATGTTGCTATAGACATTATATACATAAAGTAGTTCCTGTGTATGTGTGTGTGCATCTAATTGCTTGATCTATCTTTGAGTATGTTTGCTTATGGATTTGTGTGTGTGTGTGTATGTATGTGTGCGTGCATGCTATCATTTACATCTGTACTGTGCTACATTAGACAATTGGCAATTGACAATTGCTGGTAATTAAATCAATTAAGCCTGTTAGTGAAACAAATGGATCTTAATGATGGAGCCCAAAGCAGACTGGTGTTTTACATGTGTTTTTGTGTACAGAGTTGCTTTTCCCAAACCATGCAGTCGGAGTGCTATGTCTGCTGTGGATAAAAGTTATTGGACTTAAAAATCCAATTCAGTTATTACTCATGAAAACAGGGTCATTTTGATGGTTGTTGTGTATTTAAGATAAAAGGTTAATAGTTACACTATTCCTGCTGGTTATGGGGATAAATATGAAAAAGACTGGTCGAAGATGACAGGTAGGTGACAGTAATGCAAATAACCGCACATTATAACAGTGGTATGCGGAAGAGCATCTCTGAACACACACATCAAATCTGGAAGTGGATAGGCTAAGACCAATAAGCCAAAAAAAAAGAAGTCTAAAAAAGACCAAAGTGCTCACTGAGCATATATGTGATCATTGCAGTCAGACAGACAAGAGACATTTTTTTTCCATAACCTGCAAACTTTTCCCTGTAAACTGAGGACTTTTTTCCATAAACTTTTCCCCATAAGCTGAGCACATTTTGCTGCAAACCGCTTTAAAAATGAGAAGAATGCTGCTTTAACAGTTTCTGAAAGTGATCAGTGTGCTTGTTTCCATCAGAATGTTATGCTGTCAGAACATTTGTGCGGTAGGACTGTAGTTACGCCCTCCAAATTGATGTTTGCTTATTTAGGTACATGCAGTGCTACTGGGGTTTGAGTGCAGGGTAGTTAGGGTTATGTTTCCTGACTGAATAATAATTAATTACAGTACTGTGGCACCCTAGACTTTATTTTATATATGTTTATGTTTTTGTGTGTGTTAGTATAAAATAACACATTTGAGATTTCCAAATATTCATTTTCCAAAAGATTTAATTTTACATAGACATTTTTGCATTTAATTCAAAATAGTAACATATTACTGTAAGCAATTGACTACTTTTTACATAAAAACTTGATCAAAGATGTCTGAGATCAGAAGCAAGGAGCCAACCAAAGTCTGCAGAAGAACAGTGGCAAGTTCTCCAACATGCTTGGAACAACCTCCCTGCTGATTGTCTTATAGAACTGCAGGACAGCGTTGGCTATCTCAGAGAAGTGATGCAGTTTTAATGCCGAAGGGTGGTCACAAAAAATACTGATTTGATTAAGTTTTTAACTATCCTGCCAAATTACTGAAATGTAATGTAAAATGGATAGTACGTTTATTTAGGACCTTTCATTGAATTATTTTTGAAAGAATTGTTATACAGGTGCCTAAGACTTTTGCACAGTACTGTATGTGTGCGCTATAAACATAACCGTGATTTTCATGATATAACGTATTAAGCTCTAAATATAGGAAGACTTTTCCCGTATTTACTCTTCTCTCCTCCCTCTTCACTCTATCTTTTCCCTCGTTCAGAGGACTTCTGCCTGCCTTGAATCATTAATTTGCATTCACTTATCCTTCCTTCCCACTCCCCCTTTCTTTCCATTCCTCTTTTTGCTTCTCTCGCTCTCCCTCTCTCTCTCTCTCTCTCTTTCTCCATCCCCTGTGGTTTCTGTCACTTGTTCACAGACGAGTGGCCATAACATCACTATGACCTAAATGTGTCACATCTCTCTCTCTCTCTCTCTCTCTCTCTCTCTCTCTCTCTCCCTCACTCCCTATTCCATCTCTCTCTTTCCCACAATTTTGTAAACTTCTCTTTTTATTTATCAACCCCCCCCCCCCCATGTAATCCCAGCAGAATAACTCCCCATTCCAAACTCCACCCAACTCTATATCTCTCCAACTCCTAACCCACTTGACCCCCTTACATTTATCCAAACTTAAAAATCCAATGTCCTTTAATGGAAGAAAGGGGCTTTGCATTTTGGGACAGAATTCCCCACAGCTGCCCCCCCCCCCCCATACACAAACACACAGACATACAAAACACACAAAAACACTTACGCATAACACGCAATGCACAAACACACGCGAACACTCAGACTAACATACAAACAGCGTGTGCTGCCTGCCTGCCCCCACCCCTCCCCTGTGTCACAGAGCACAGAGCCCTGCTGTGTCCCACAACATTTCAGAGCTCATTTGTCCTGCACTGTGTATTAGCTGTGCTAATGCTGTGTCCTGCACTGTGTATTAGCTGTGCTAATGCTGTGTCCTGCACTGTGTATTAGCTGTGCTAATGCCGTGTCCTGCACTGTGTGTTAGCTGTGCTAATGCTGTGTCCTGCACTGTGTATTAGCTGTGCTAATGCCGTGTCCTGCACTGTGTATTAGCTGTGCTAATGCTGTGTCCTGCACTGTGTGTTAGCTGTGCTAATGCTGTGTCCTGCACTGTGTGTTAGCTGTGCTAATGCCGTGTCCTGCACTGTGTGTTAGCTGTGCTAATGCCGTGTCCTGCACTGTGTATTAGCTGTGCTAATGCTGTGTCCTGCACTGTGTGTTAGCTGTGCTAATGCCGTGTCCTGCACTGTGTATTAGCTGTGCTAATGCTGTGTCCTGCACTGTGTATTAGCTGTGCTAATGCTGTGTCCTGCACTGTGTGTTAGCTGTGCTAATGCTGTGTCCTGCACTGTGTATTAGCTGTGCTAATGCTGTGTCCTGCACTGTGTATTAGCTGTGCTAATGCTGTGTCCTGCACTGTGTATTAGCTGTGCTAATGCTGTGTCCTGCACTGTGTGTTAGCTGTGCTAATGCCGTGTCCTGCACTGTGTATTAGCTGTGCTAATGCCGTGTCCTGCACTGTGTATTAGCTGTGCTAATGCCGTGTCCTGCACTGTGTATTAGCTGTGCTAATGCTGTGTCCTGCACTATGTATTAGCTGTGCTAATGCTGTGTCCTGCACTGTGTGTTAGCTGTGCTAATGCTGTGTCCTGCACTGTGTATTCGCTGTGCTAATGCTGTGTCATAAGCACACTCCTGTATCAGTGTGGGGTAGAGGGCACTTCTTCTCTTCCTCCTCCTGTCTTTTCAGTTCAGACGGCTGGCCCACTCCCTCCTGGCTTCCCTGTCAAACTCACGGAGCGATTGAAGTGACGTGCCCCATTTGCTATTGATTGAGACGAGGAGAGAGAAGCGTGGGGGGAGGGGGGGGAGCAGATGGATGGAGTTACTTCTGTGTGTGTGTGTTTCTTTGTGTGTATAGGAGTCTGAGATTGTGTTTGTGTGCGCTCATGCCTGCGCGTGTGCGAATATGCGCGTATGCGCACTGAGTGTACGCGCGTTCATCTGCTCATAACTGAGCTTCCACACTCTCACGTCTTCATCCCCTTTCAGCTGCTCAAACCTGGTCAAGCCTGCCTTTTTTCAGCGCCAACTATCAGACGGCAGCCAGCGAACAGCTTGAGCCGCACCAGTGACAGAACTGGCGTCTTCACATGGGCTTGGCTGGCGTCCCCTGCGTGATCAGTATCTTTGTCATCTGTGCCTTCCAAGCTGCGAGCCGACTTCTCACTTCCCCTCCTCTGTAGACGAAGTCTAACCAAATATGTCTCTCTCACTATTATCTTCAGTGACAGACAAGGAACTCAAAGTCTCTTGCTTGCAGCATACAAGGGGTGGTGTGACTTCAGCATGAATGTTGAAAATCAAACAAGACCCTGCTCTCCTCGTTATGTCCCTCCCCCCCGGTATAGATTTGTGTAATTTGAACATTTTTCCCCTCAATATTACATTTTTGAGGTACCAATCATGGAAATCATGTGATGATTCCAGGTCATGTGGTGTTACTACGTTTCATGTATTGATTTGAGCAACTGTCACCGATATGATATCAAATGTGCTTGAAGTAACACTCTTTTTTTCCACACATATGCTGTGTCAAGAGTGCTTCCTGAACACTTTTGACACGCAGTGTGCAAGAATACTATAGAATCAGTTGACACGTTTACGTGTTGGCCTCTCAAAATCCTTAAACATTTGCGTTTGCATTTAATGTGTACTTTGAGTGGATGAAATATATATTTTCCAATTAAAGTAACAGACCTGTGTTGCCCAATCACAGTGGTTGAGCGCATTCAAGCGAATGGCTTACACATTTCCTGTGTCAAAATCAACACAACATGTGTGTCCCTGATCACACTCTCTAAACGTGTTAAAAATGACACATCTCTTCTTAAGAGTGCAAAAAAAAAATCAATGCAAAAGGAAGTGAGCCGTTTTCAAACTGTTAAACTAAATGGAACATATTTGTATGTATTCATCACAGTCTTTTACTGTATTAATTATTAATTATTTTTCTTATTTGATCCCAAAAAAATGCAACTTTTTTATTTTGTAGTCTTATTGTTGTTTTTTGTCCATGAGTTTTCAGGTTACCATAAAATTGTATTCATTATATTTATTATTCTCTAATTTTGAAGAGAGTTTTTAATTTCAGGGTGACATCCTAGTAAAGTAAGATATGTAAATGGTGACCGTCATTGTGGCCTTGCCGAGCAGTGAGCCTGTCCTACCCTGGCAGGCGGTGCTGTTGACGTTGGGCTCGAATCCCTCATCGCAGACGCATCCCCCGACCGGCACCATCCAATCCCCTTCCGCGTTACAGTGCATCCGAGGTGCCGTGCCGCTCTGCGATTGGCTGTGTGGCACGCAGGTGCCCGCCACCGGCACCAAGGCGGTGGGCTCCGCCCCGGAGGGTGTGGCGGGATACGATGCCAGATGCCGATTGGTGGAGGGGCATCGACGGTAAAAAACGGACACGCCCATCAGAGAAACGCACGCTCCGCTGTCTACAACGGCCAGGACGAATCTATCAGAGGAGACACAGCGGCACAGTGTCACAGATGTGGCTGATTGGACACTCTGGTGGGCATTTTATATAGCGCCTTTATCCAAAGCGCTGTACAATTGATGCTTCTCATTCACCCATTCATACACACACTCACACACCAACGGCGATTGGCTGCCATGCAAGGCGCCAACCAGCTCGTCAGGAGCATTTAGGGGTTAGGTGTCTTGCTCAGGGACACTTCGACACAGCCCAGGCGGGGGATCAAACCGGCAACCCACCGACTGCCAGACGACTGCTCTTACTGCCTGAGCCATGTCGCCCCACTCTCTGATAAGACATGCTGTAGAGATGGAGACCTAGCTTGAGTCAACATTTAAGCGTACATTTCAGCCTTTTTCGATGCCAACGCTTTGTTCTTTCCTCTCCATGATTTTGAACATGCATTAACTAATGCGGAGAATTAACCGTGAATGAAATGTAAGGGCCAACGCTGACTGAAAGCAGGTCACAGTGAGTGAGAAAGAGAGACCCGGTAGCCTCAGTACCCGCTGCGTGTGAGAGGCGCGAAGCTGCGGGTTTTGATGTTGACCCGGCGGTACCGATCTGGCTGGTACTGGTGTGGTAGACTGGGCTCCACGCGGCTGAAGCTCTTGTCTGCGGCGATGGTGTCGATTTTCACCCAGCCCTCCCTGGTTTCCTTCTCCCCATTACTGGGCTGGGAGGAGAGAATTGAGGACAGAGGAGAGAAATGGGAAGTGTATAATATACCAAAGGGATCAATATTACCATCCATGTGAGGAACTTTGTTTTGTAAATAACTGTAAAATCGTTTCCTTTTGATTCATATTGGTCAGATAGATATGATTAGGGCTCTGCTCGATTAAATCAATCCCCTCTCTTTTGAAAGCACCACAAATCCAACGAGTCCCACTCTCCCTGTAAAAGTGCATCATGGGTGATGTAGTTTATGCAGTGTGTGGTAAACTACACTAGACCGTGAATGTGTTGAGCGCATTCACCTCTCCTCCCCAGGCCCTCTCGATCTCCCTCTGCGAGTCGGCCTGCCTGTAGTACAGGGTGAGGGTCTCCCTGCAGGAGGGGGACGGGGAGCGCAGGCTGGCACAGTCCCGCACGGAGAACCGGAGCGTCACGAAGATCCGGGGCGCGGAGTGCCGGTACAGGAAGGGTGTGGCCAACCAGTTGTCCTGGAGACGGGGGTTCTGATTGATGTTGCAGACCTCGAAGGTGCGGATCAGTTTCCCCCGGTCATCCAGCACGCTCACCTCATCCCACTGGCCAAAAAAGAAAGAAATAAAGCAAAAGAAGCATAGATCCGTATGGCTGGAGTACTGCCTGGTATATAACACTATACAAACACACACATTCACACAGGCACGCACACACGGGTCTACTCTCACACAGGCGCACACACACTTGGATCTACTCTCACACACAAGCATGCACACAGACACACACATGTGGGTCTACTCTCACACACAAGCATGCACACAGACACACACATGTGGGTTTACTCTTACACACACACACACACACTTGGGTCTACTCACACAGACACAGACACACACACTTGGGTCTACTCACACACACACACACTTGGGTCTACTCTCTCACACACACACACACTTGGGTCTACACACACACACACACTTGGGTCTACTCACACACACACACACTTGGGTCTACTCTCTCACACACACACACACTTGGGTCTACTCTCTCACACACACACACGTGGGTCTACTCTCACACACACACACACACACGTGGGTCTCCTCTCACGCACGCATGCATGCACATGTGGGTCTACTCACACACGCAAGCACGCACACGCATACAATTACAAATGCACACGTGTGAACTGTGCAAGAGGATCTTTTATTCATAATCTGATATGGGTGTCGTGTATTACTGTACCATCAATATAGATGAGTTCCGTGCCTGCGTAGATGCGTTTAGACGTACAGAAAGCACAGAAGCTCTTAATAGAGTGTCATTGGCTGCCCAGGAGAAGACCGCCTGTCGGGCGGCCTGTAGCGTAGTAGTTAAGTAGTTAACTGGGACCCGCAAGGGCGGTGCATTGCTCCAGGGGAGGATTGTCTCCTGCTTAGTCTAATCAACTGTATGTCGCTCTGAATAAGAGCGTCTGCCAAATGCCATTAATGTAATGTAATGTAATGACATGTGGAGGTGTCAGAGCTGGGGACTAAACCAAAGACTCGGGCGTGCCTGTGCACACTACGGTGTACGTGCGTGTGCGGTCGGAGAAGCGCGCTCAGTCTGGCGTTGGAACCTCCATGAATAATATAATCTCTCTCTTTTTGTGTTCATGAGTCCTCCACACTGCTCCTTCCCTCCCTCTTGTGCGAGGTCAACACGGATTGATAGGACAAAATGAAAAAAGACGCTGTCGCCTCCCGCAGACACAAGCTTTTGACTGAAGCCCGATCCGATTTTTCAGCCGAATGCAAATCTGTCTACGGAGCCGCAGCGCAGAACAGAAGGTGACAAAGGAAATGACGGAAAGAGGGAACGGAACGAGCTAGCATGAGGGAGAAGAGGAACCGAGGAAGACGAGTAACGTTGTAGGTCAAGGGGGGGGCGGAACTCCTTAAGGGCAGCATTTGTTCTTCATTGGTCAGTTTGTGTCACCGGCCTCCAATCAGCTGAAGGAACGGACATAGCTCAACATATAATGATGTCACTGAAGGGATGCAGAAATGGCAGAAATTAAAACCCTCCAGCCCTCAAACACAAGAGGAGAGAAGAGATGAAAAGATGAAGAGATGCAGCATTCAAGGAGATGTAGAGGGGGGCTTAACACAAGACTCTATCTGCCTCTCTCTCTCTCTGTGTCTCTGCCACTATCTCTCTCTCTCTCTCTCTCTCTCTCTCTTTAAGCATCGCTCTTTCAGCTTCATGCCCCAGGTCAAATAAGCATATCTCCAAATAATCACTCGTCGTCATATTCCCTCCACTGTGAACACACTCACGCACACACATGACTGCCTCAGAGCAACTCAGGTGCTCAGACCCATCAACATCCTCCCCATCACTGTATTATTTCTGCATATTATAAGTGTTCATGCGCATTATAAATAAATACACCGTAGCAAGAAATGATTGTGCACATAATTGCAATCATTTGAATGAAAATGATGAAGTTGTAGCAGCGATGTTACTCACTCACCCCAGTGTCTGGATAGGTGACCCAGCCCAGTTCAGATGTGGATTCTGTGGTGTCCAACAGCATCACTGGGTGTTGGAGAGGGGAACAAGCTCATCAGAATGTATAATCCCCCTACTTAAACTCTATAGAGTGCAGCTGCATTACAATGTGTCACAAAAAATAAAAACATTACAAACAACTCCCAAAAAAATCATAAGTCATAAGAAAAAATCTGAGGCAAAAAATGGTCCTGTGTTGTGAGACATCATATGAATGATACGAGAGCTAGATGTCTCGTCTGTTAATTGCTAAGAAGGGTACTTTAGGAAATAAGGTTTCTGGGTTAAACAAAATGAAAACGAGAGGTTTACATGGCTATAACACTGACATACAAGACAATTACATCGCCTACAAGTGAAGGGTTTCATAAAACATATGCAGTATAAACAACGTATATGTAGACCCAACAGTGCATGAACATACATGTTTTGCAGGGTGAGACAGAAGACAAAAGCCTACAGTCATTGACATTCATGGGCTAATTAGATCAAGTGCTTTCATGGCAGTATGAATGGTGTCATCTAGCTTCCCATTTAGGAATGAATTATTTCTTTGTTTCATATTAAAGTTGCATGTTTCATGCATATTTAATGCAAAATTTATTTACACATGAAAAGTAGTGCACTTTTTCTTTTTTCTTTTTTCCCCAAGACCCATAATTTCTTCCTATAATTGAATTGAGCGAAAATAATTATTATCCGGATCATATGACCTAAATAATATGAACTGAAAATGTGGTCAGTCACAGAAACAAATGGTGATGGAGGAAGGGTTTCTCAGTTCTGTTTATCGCGGCTTATACTGTATCCTAACTAAATCAATCTATAATTTCTGAGCTTCATATTTAATCCCTCCTCTCACTCTCATTCCATATCCCTCTCTTTTCTGAAACAACAGCGAGATACTATAAGCTGTTTGGCCCCTGTGGATGGCTCAGTTTACAATATGTATCTTCTGTCACTTATATGCACTGCTTCTTAAATTGTGTTCTGTCAGTAATAGTGTTTTTCAGCTTAGTGTTAAATCCCTCATATCTCTCTCTCTTTCCTCAGTTTCTCTCTCTTCTGAAATAAGAGTGATAGATACTATTCTGTCATTCAGATTATTGTGTAAATGGCGTACGATGTAACATAATGCAGAATGTACAGCACCTCTAAGAACTATCCATTTAGTCTTTTCTGTGTCCTCTTTTTATCCTTTCATAATCCCTGTCAAACAGCAGGGTAAATTTGATCTGAGTCTCTCTCTATTCAGGGAGTCTGCTGCACTACATCAGAACAGCACCATATACTGTAGAGCATGAATGGAGGTCACTGTTTCTTCTCATTCATCATTTTCATCACAACACGTTTATCATTTATCGATTTCATTTATTTTTTGGTCTCTTGGCCAGATATGTCTGAATGTAACTAAACATAAAGGGGATGTTTGGAATTGCTCACACAGATGGAGGACCTCTTGAATCTCTCTTTAAATCCTTTATTTTTTGTCCTACTGTTTCTTTCATTTTCTCTCTTTCTCTCCTCCCTCTCCACACTCACTCACTTGCCCACACGGATGTCCCTGATCCTTTGTGATTAATTATTGTGGCTGATATTTTTTAAGTACATAAGTAAGACTTTTTTTCACACAGCACCTTTACAGGGACTTCCCAAGACTGCATTTCCGCATTATTATTATTATTATTATTATTATTATTATCATTATTTATTATTGTTATTAATATTATTAAGCAGAAACTCATTTGCTTTGTTCATAAACTAAAGCAATTTATAAAGTATTTATTTGACTTCTTTTTTAGACTTATTAAGTCTTCTGCTGCTGTAGCCTACCCACTTGGAGGTTTGACGCGTTGTGTGTTCAGAGATGCTCTTCTGCAAAACACTGTTGTAATGTGTGTGTGTTGTGTTACTGTCACCTTCCTGTCAGCTTTGACCAGTCTGGCCCTTCTCCACTGAACTCTCTTATTAACAATGTGTTTCTGCCCACAAAACTGCTGCTCACTGGATGTTTTTTGTTTTTCGCAAAATTCTCTGCAAACTCTAGTGACTAGTGTGCGTGAAAATCCCAGGAGATCAGCAGTTTCTGAGAAACTCAAACAAAACTGTCTGTCACCGGCAATTATTCCACAGCCAAAGTCACTTTGATCACATTTCTTCCCCATTCTGACATTTAGTCTGAAAAACAGCTGAACCTCTTGACCACGTTTGCATGCTTTTATGCATTTAGTTGCTGCTACATGATTGGCTGACTAAATATTTAAATTAACAAGCTGGTGTACAGGTCTAACTAGTAAAGTGATCACTGAGTGTATATCAGCTTATGAGCATGGCACATTTTTTATTTGTGTTTCTCATTGCCTTATTTCTTTCATGGCATGGCATGGCTTCAAAAGCAGGCAGTTTTCTTTCAGTTTTTTTTTTTCTTGTCAGGAAGCAACATGTTGCCATCTTGTCCTAAGCATGCTGGGATGGAAACTGTCCCCAATGGATGATCCTTTATATTAATAGGAAGAGTGATGGATGATGGGAAAAGTGCTGTGTCTGCAATCCCACTTTAAGTGCGGCATTAGTGCATTGTGTTGTCCATTCAGTCACTCTGCGCATAAACTGCTCTAACCCTCTCTCAACACTCACTTCCCATCTGTCCCACTGTCTCTGTCCCTCTCCTTATCTCTATTATTTATCACTAAAGTGACACAGGGCTTTGGACGAACTCCGACAAGGGCTGTGTTATGTTCCATTATTGATGTCTGTCACAGTTTAGACTGGGGAACGTATTTAACGTCCCTAGAGGAGCAGGTGATGAACACAGTGTAGCCCAGTCCGCCATCAGATACAGAAAGGTGTTAAGTAATGATTTAATAAACCATCTGCACCTGAGTTTGGTGGATTTTTTAAAATATGAACCAGGGGAACTCAAGGTGCAGGGTAAGGTTTGTGCAAAAAACAGTTTCCATTTCTATTAATCTTTAGATCAGCTGTTCATTTCCATATAGTAAAGGATTTTAGAGCATTTTACTCATTGACCGCACTTCATTTTTAGGTGCACAATACTTGTTTCCATAAACCAATTTCTTTCCACCTTGTGGGTTTAGGCCATTGCAAAGTGTAGAGTGACACATTTTTGCAAAAGTGCAATACAAATAAATTGGATTTGACTTGAAGATATAGGTGTGAACCAGACTCACCAGACCAGGGTCACCTTCAAACACACAATTGTTTTGGATTGAAATACTTTTCATTGCTTTATTCAGCTTGTCTGCCGAATTGGAACTCTCAAATAGTAAACCCCACTGTCTGGTCCTCTTAGTTGGCACAATTGCGCCAGCCAAGATCAATTGAGTACAGAAAAGTATTTGAATCCAAAAGAAATATATACTGTTACGTATTTCCAGGTTTGACTCGGATCAACATTAACCCTATCTCCCTTACTATAGGAAAGTTTGTTCTGTAATTTCCCATTGTACATTTGCTTTTGCTGGGTGAAAAGCGTGTGTAAAGCATCCTGAGAACATGCCCCTGCTTTGGTGTGCTCTGGCTAAGGGTGTGAGTCTCCTCCTCCTCTCTCTGTTAATATGCTCCAGATGTGTGCCCACAGACAGTCACACTGGGACAGTCTCCACTGTCATTCCTCTGGACCACAGAGGGTTTTGCTCAGTCATTAGTCTGGGAGTAAGCATGCACTACACAACGTTCAGCAGCATGCCCGAATCACTGCTCCGGAGCCACCGATCAGAGCTCTCTGTCTTTAACCCTTCTAACCCTTCAGTTCAAGAAACACACACATATACAAACATACACACACACACACACCAACATGCACATACAAATATACACACACACACCAACATGCATATACAAACATACATGCACACACACACACCAACATGCACACCAACATGCACATACAAATATACACACACACACACACCAACATGCATATACAAACATACACGCACACACACACACACACACACACACCAACATGCATATACAAACATACACGCACACACACACACCAACATGCACATACAAACATACACACACACACACCAACATGCACATACAAACATACACACACACACACCAACATGCACATACAAACATACACACCTACATACACACCTACATGCAGACACAAACATACACACACCAACATGCAGATACAAACATACACACACCAACATGCAGATACAAACATACACACACATCAATATGCACATACAAACATACACACACACACCAACAGGGGCGACATGGCTCAGGCAGTAAGAGCAGTCGTCTGGCAGTTGGAGGGTTGCTGGTTCGATCCCCCGCCCGGGCTGTGTCGAAGTGTCCTTGAGCAAGACACCTAACCCCCAATTGCTCCTGATGAGCTGGTTGGTGCCTTGCATGGCAGCCAATCACCGTTGGTGTGTGAGTGTGTGTATGAATGGGTGAATGAGAAGCATCAATTGGATAAAGGCGCTATATAAATGCCATTACCATTACCATTTACATGCACATACAAACATATACACACATCAACATGCACATTCAAACATACATAGAACAACATGCACATACAAACATATTCACACACGTTTATACTCAGACACGTGCACTCAAATATTCAGATATGCTTTTATTGGGAAGAGGTGTTTTCCAACACCGCGATGCAGCTAAAGAGAATTATCGAGCGGCAGGACTGAGAAAAGGGTAAACGCATCATAGCGGATCAGTGGGAGAGCAGAGAGCATTAACCACCGTCGCACACTCTGCCTCACGGCCAGTGAGCAGACAGGCAGGGAGCCCAGCAGCCAGAGGTTTGGGGCTCATATGTGCCGCCAGTTCCACTGTGCTGTCTTAGTATCCGGTTCCAGTGTGTTGTCTTAGTATCCTGTTCCACTGTGCTGTCTCAATAGCCAGTTCCACTGTGCTGTCTCTGTATCCTGTTCCACCGTGCTGTCTCTGTATCCTGTTCCACCGTGCTGTCTCTGTATCCTGTTCCACTGTGCTGTCTCAATATCATGTTCCACTGTGCTGTCTCTGCATTCCGTTCCACTGTGCTGTCTCTGTATTCTATTCCACTGTGCTGTCTCAATATCGTGTTCCACTGTGCTGTCTCTGTATCCTGTTCCACTGTGCTGTCTCAGTAATCTGTTCACATGTGCTGTCAGTATCCTGTTCCACTGTGTTGTCTTTGTTGCCTGACATGTCCCGGCCCCTCCAACATCACACCTCCAATAGCGAGTGTTAGAGGTGCGATCTCTAATGTGGGACTTGAAGAAAAGGCCCTCTGGATACTCCAGAGCCCTCCCCACTCTGGAGCAAAGCCTTCCCACAGGGTGCCCACAGCACACACCTCTCGTGTGACATGCTGAGACAGACATGGAATGTCCATATGAATGTGAAAATGCATCCATCAAGATGCCTTTTGCCAAAAAGCCCTACATGCGGTAGCACTCATGGACCACCTTCCCTCCCAGATAAAGAGCCTGACAAGAGAGGACAAGAGGATGTCACTTACCACCAGTTGCAGTAAGTGTGTGTGGGAGGGAGGTGTCAGGCTCGTGCAGGAAGCCATGACATGAATGGCCATCTACTATGGCTCTCAGGCGACTGCTTTCTTCACACACACACACACACACACACACACACACACACACACACACACACAGACACACACATATGCATGCATAAACACACACACACGCACATGTATTCAGGCCTCATGTCACACCCAAAGGCAGGTTTAAATGCTCTCATTAACATTTTAGATGGATATAAATGCCAGTGACTATTTACAGCCCTCAAGCAATGGCTTTTAATACCAGTATGGACGTAAGGATGTGGCTGATACCATCAACCACCATCAGGTGGTTCAAGTCTTCTCCTAATACACAAACACACATGCACAGACACACATTCGGTACTAAATCACATTTAAAATTCTTGGTAAGCAATCATCATATATATGCATATAATTTCCAAATAAATTAGACATATATGAAATTGTCTTTATAAAATGGTTTAAAGACATGTCCATATATTATTTTATATGACATATTTAGTACAGAGGGAGAGATTGGGTTAATACAGTATTAGTGCACTAAATCAGGGAATATATGAACCCTGGCAGTGAGCAAGCAGAGCTCCCCCTCCCTCTCCTTCTCTCATCCCTCACTCTGTAAATACCAGCTGTTATGCATACTGTTCAAAATGAGAAGAATTAAATTCAGTCATCTCTCTAGGACAATGACACACATACAGCTAAGCCCAGGGCATAAGAAAAACACAATACGCCTGCAAATTCATCAGCACACAAAAGAAAAAAAAGAAAACACAACTGCACAATGAATCACACACTGCCTCTTTGGGAAGGCAGACAGGAAACACAAAGGGCATAATTCAGAGATATACACACTCTCGCAATCACGCATGTCCATGCCCATGTGTGCAGTGCACAAAGAAATGCAAGCACACATATGCACACAACGTACGCATGCACACACACGCACACACACATGCACGCACACATACGCACACAAACACAGACACACACATACAATGCACACACACATACACACATGCACACTCACACACGCACACAGACACACACATACAATGCACA
Organism: Conger conger; assembly: GCF_963514075.1. NCBI lineage: Eukaryota > Metazoa > Chordata > Actinopteri > Anguilliformes > Congridae > Conger > Conger conger. The sequence goes on along the minus strand of NC_083760.1, from coordinate 78,444,074 downwards.
CACACGCATACACACATGCACACACACACACACTCACTCACACACACATAAACACACACACACAATGCACATCCACAATGAGTCGTTTCAGCCTCAGTCTTTTCACATCAGCTCACGACAGACATTTGACAATCTGCATTCACATGGATGCAAGCCATGGACACATTAAGTGTTACAGCAGCTGCACGCATAACGGTAAATGGCAATAACTGCAGGTAAACAGTCAACGTGGTAATTAGAGTGTTCTAGTGAACAATTTCACAAGTGTTTCTTGGATGGATTAGATGACAGAATTACAGAGAGACCAAATCTCAACAAAGGAGAGAAATAGGAGTAGAGAAAAGGACAACAGATTTTCTGGTGGCGGTGGGGGTGGGTAGTTCTGAGCACATTTGAATACGTTGTGGTGGCTCATCATAAATGGGGGACCAATGGAGACAAAAGTTATTTCTCTCCATTACCCACTTCTGCCTTAAACTCAGTTTTGCACTAAGTAGTTTTGAAAGCCTTGCAGAACCAGAACGCTTGCCATCAGAATCCCATTCAGAGAGAACACACTTGGAGAACCGGGGACCTCAATGACATTCAGTCACTCATTTGCACTCACATGCACAAGTGTGTACACAAACACACTTGTGCACAGAAGATCACACATTCACAAAACACACATACGAAGGTATTCTTCCTTACCTTCTTCAGCTGAATTTGGCTGGAGAAACAGAGAGAGAGACAAAAAGACACTCCACATCTCCACTTGAAAAGAGCACTAACAGAAGAGGGGAGGGAGATAGTGAGAAAGAGAGGGAGTAATAGAGGGAAAGAGGGAGGAGGAGTCTGCCTGCTTATTTTATCAGAGAGGGGCAGTGAGGTAAAGAGAGAGAGAGAGAGAGAGAGAGAGAGAGAGAGAGAGAGGGGTAAAAATAACAAGGTAAGCAAGAACTTAGTGTGATGTATACCACACAGAATGAGGGGCACTGTAAACACATACGGCATTCCTCCAGTCAAAGTACCACAGAGTAAGAAGCTTTGGCACATGTGAACAACAAATGTCTAGACATTTTGCGAGACCACATACTTTCTCTCTCTGTAAATGAAATAGAGAAATGCAACACAGATAATAGTTTGGTAATAGTTTGGCATGTTTGCTGGGTTGGTTGTGAGAAAAAATGAGACTAAAGCAATTAAGACCCTAAGTGTGATAGCATAGCCACCACCCCCGCATCATTGCAGAGCTTTCATATTTTGTGCTTTCATCGCGCATCAACTCGCTTACAATTTCACAATTCAAATCTTGCATGCTCTCTCTCTCAGACAGTTTACATACAGACTACTGCTCTCCGTGGACGATGTGTTTTACAGCAGGTACTTTTTCATATAAACACTGACATCTGGTGGACAAAATTAATATTACACATTCTTAAGAAAGTCCTGTGCACTTTTGCTATGCAAAGTGTGCAGTTTCGTACAGAGTAGGCGGAGGGGTGCTGACTTAAAGGCTTACACATGCTTCATACAAAGCTTAGCCAATTCCGAGACTCCATATCTGCTGGTTTTCCATCCCACCAGGGATCATTTTCTTGATTGAACCAATTTTGCCTTCTTGCTGTTCGATTTCTAGTATTCTCTAAACCATCTTAGTCTTAATTCTAGAAGTCTAATCAAGTTGCTTGTACCGGCAGCTCCAGGAGCTACCAGTAGTTCCATTGACCTCAATGACTTCCAGTATTTTGATGGAGTATAACCATACCAGATGTTCTCTTCTGTTTCTTTCTTTCTTTCCAGTAAAAATTCTAATGGGATGAGACAAAGTGAAGTAAGGTGTTTTGAAAATCCTGCTGGACATTCACTCTTCTCAGTAAACTAAATCTTTGACTTGACAGACATACTCAACATCTGGGAGTAACTGAAGAGATGAAGTACATGGTGATTGACATTTTATTGAAAGTAAAGGATAATTAATTTACATATACACACAGGCCTGCACAATTTCACTGCATGGCTTGGTATGGTATGGCATGGTACATATTTTACCAAGGTAGGGGAGGACCAAAATAAAAGATTTGGGGGCAAAATAAAATAATTTCTTCAGATAATATACCACCATTGAAGTCTGCGAAAATAGCATATTCTCATATATTCTGGAAAACATTCATGTATCTCAGTTTGAACTACAAGCCTAGGTAAAGCCAAAGGGAAGAATTACAGTACTTAATCAAGGCATGGCATGACTCGAGTCCTTAGGGAAGACCGGTGGCTCATGGGCAATGCAGTCCCACCTAACAAGGACACTTGCGGATACACAAACATTCTTAAACTGGTTGTGAGAAAAACTGCTTTAGAGGCACAATTCAGCTGCACAAATGCGTGGCACATAAAGAGTTCACCTGTGTATAAAGCTAACATATTGTACAAAACATTGTACCACAACACTCCTTTGACAGAAGTGTACTCAATAATTAACCAATGTTGACGAGACAGAAAACTGGGGTGGCAATGATCCAGAAACGAATGACCTAAGCTAGAGAGAAGTGGAAACATTCACAGAGACAGGACAGGGAAAACGGCCGACAGCAAGAGGTGTGTAAATGAATGCTCTACCTGTAAAATTCACACAACGATTACATTTTAGCACATATTTTATATTTCCTGACATATTCTACTTTATATGAAAGACTACATACAATAATATGGTCAAATTATTATTCATTAATAAAATATCTAATTAATGATATATTTATATTTTGTCTTTCTTTTTAAACATATATTTAATATTTAATTTGTATTAAATATATAATTTAAATATATTAAATTGATTTCCGAAAGGGATGCATTGCAATCTATTTCATCTATTTGATGAAAAGAGCATAGAGTGTAGTGATGTAGACACAAACAAAGCATATTAAACATTGATAAGCATGAAAAAATATTTCATAAAACAGTACTAATGTAAAAAAGAATTAAAGCCAGAAATTAACTTAAAAAAATAAATAAGGTTTTATTTCCACTTGAGGACTTTAGTTCCAGGTTTTTTTTAGCAATGTTATTTTTAAAATGTATAACTTCGCACACAAAAAAACACACAACACAACATTAACTGGCATTAAATACAATGAACAGCTTGGTGAAATACTATGAGAGATGCAGTTAATATTACCTTAAATGATTTATGCTTTTTGTTCTGGAATATTGGATATTGACCATTTTTGGAAACATGACATCAACACCGTGCTAATCATCTCCTCGTACATGTGACCTTTCATATTTCACAATAAACAATAAATAAACACGTATCATCATACTCATGGCTTTCAAAATATACATATTACAAAACATTACCCCAACAATATAAAATAACACAGATTTCTGCATTATTACAGAATGATGACATACAGGGAATGTATTTTTACAATACGTATGTGTAAATGTAGTCCATTTACAGAGAACGTATCATAGTAACAGTAGTTCTAATGTTATTCTGGGCCAACATAACGGGAAAGTGCTATCAAGACATGAAAAGTCTCAAAAGGCAAGAGTGAATAAAGTTACTTATTTCACACACATAAACTGTTAATAAAAAGAATATCGGTGTCTTACAGTAAAATATTTATCTGTGTAACATTTCATGTGGCAACAAATACAAGTTTCCACAGTCAGAGAATTGTGTAACTATTTTTCACTGATTGATAAAGACAAAACACAGGCTGATCAATGTCGAGTCATGACACAACCACTTTTCTACATCAGTGTTTTTTACTCATGGAATTACTGACGTAAAAAAAATAATAAACTTTCATTTCTGCCCCACTTCGACCTCCATGACTGCTGATTCAACATCTAGCCAACATCAAAATATTTGGTGGGACAGAAACCGTTCAGTGTTTTTAGAGATGCATTTAACACTGAGATGAGCATACAGCGAATACCCATACAGAATGGACATGCTGTCAGACCTTCAGATCTCATCCTTTGAAATAGCATTCCTCGTGTCAAAAGAAAATTGTCTTATTTTTCTATTTACAAATTTTGTAAAAGCAGACAGAAGCCTCAAGGCCTGATTTACTAAGATCTATAGCATGTGCAAAACCTTTTTGGCATACATAAAGTAATAACACAACCAATGAATGGTGCAAAAGAAATACCACAAGCGTTGGTCATGTTATTGGTTTTGCCTGAACTTGAAATGCTGCATTCACTTTACAGTCACTTCAAAGAGAAATGGCTATTTCTATGTATAAAATGACAAGATTAAAAGGTAAAGTAAAGTAAGGTCAGAGATTTTAAAAAATGAGTTGATGATTATTATAGCAGAGATAAAAAGCATATCATTTTCATAGGAAATAGTTTTTTTCCGAAAACAGTAAAATGGTCACAATGCTACTGTCAATAACCGGATGAAATGGTTTTAGATTTTTCGGTGCAAATGGCCATTAACATGGTAACACTGTGGAGGCCGTTCCTTTAGAAGACAACTGATAGTTTAATACTTGAAAAAGAAAAAATCCCTCAAGAACTTTAAAAATAGAAAGAATAATCAAAGAATTGACACTCAAAAAGAGCACAAGAGCGCAAACCATGCATTACCTCAGCCACAATGCATTTAACGTTACAATACCAATACATCCAAACCTTTACCCTGTATGTTCTATATTTTATCAAAGCTACCACCGACATACATACATTCTACGTGTGTTTATGTGCAAGCCTTTCATACAGTAAACTCTGGATTTGCCTACACCAAGCTCATGGTTTGACGCCCATGCACCGCCTATGCATTGGAGCCAGGCCCGTTCGCTCAGAAATCCACCATGGGCGCTTTCTCGGTGGTGGGCGAGACGGGCAGCGAGATCCCATCCGAAGGAGGAGCGAGGCCGGGACTGGGAGCTGAGCCGGCAAAGCTGCGAGCGATGTCTTCAAACGTCCTGCCCTTCGTCTCAGGAACCCGGAAGTAGGTGAAGATGAAGAATATGACGAGGAAGACAAAGAAGATGATGAAGACGTAGGGTCCGCACAAGTCCTGGAAAACAGGGAGAGAAAGTGTATGAGAGAGGAACTCAGAAACAAAAAGGGAGATTATTTTAATATGAATATAATAAATAAAATATAATTTATACTGTATTTATACTATCATTTATACAGCAAGCAATTTGGAGTGCAAACCGTCACTGGGAGAGAGGGCAAACACAAACTCTCTATAGGCTAGTACTTCAAAACAAAATTCCCCCTGAGCTCAAGAACAGACAGTTCAAAAGGGCAGTTTAGGTTAGCGCATGTGACGAAAACCACAAACATGTATTTATACACACACGTGTATCTCTAGTCATAGTTCGTCTAAAGTTCATCTAAAAGACAATGCTTTCGCTCTTCCACAATAAGGATGTGCGAAAAGGCAAAATGCACTACCTAAGAGACGGAGAGAGAAGAAGTGAGGAGGAGAATGTGAACATACCAGCAGCTTGGGGAAGCTGAGGCCCACAATGAAGTTGGCAGTCCAGTTGGAGCAGCCGGAGACTGCCATGGCACTGGGGCGTGGGCCCTGGGCGAAGAGTTCAGCCACGATGAACCAGGGGATGGGCCCGGGGCCCATTTCAAACATGGCCACGAACGCAAACACTCCTGCTATGGCGAGGTAGGTCATCGCCGGATACTTGGCCTGCTCCCAACAACAGAGGACAAAGAGGGTGGTGAAGATGAGGGGTGTGCCTTAGGATATCAATGCTCCTGACCGCGGTCGCCGCGCCAACATCGGATATCGACCGGAAGTGGAACCCACCGCCAACAGGAGGGAAATCGTCATGATCAGGGCGCTGATGGCCATTCCGCCCAATCCAATGAGGTGTAGCGTCCTTCGTCCCGCCCTCTCCACCAGGAAGAGCTGGCCAACAAATAGAAAGGGGGTGGGCGTTACTGCAGGCCGTGCAGACGCAATGGCTCCAAAGCATATTACTGGAGATTATGACCGTAGACCGTAGGCTGAGATAATCTTACTCACAGATACGACTGTAAAGACTGTATTCACGGCTCCAGCTCCAATTGTGGCGTAGATGGGCTGGGTTACACCTGCGTCCTTAAATATACCCGTTGAGTAATAGAATACCTGTGAAGGAGGGAGAGAGAGATGGAATGAGTAAAAGAAAAAAAGTTGAACCTACTGGACTGTACAGTTTTAAGCACTCTGCAGAGGATGAGAAATGCAGAAAACGAACTCGCTAAATATTCAATCTGCACGCTTTTACATGCCGTACGAGAAGATGCACAGTATGCCACCTTCTCCCCAAATTACATTCATTCATCAGTGTACACAAGGAACTGCCCCTGCCTGTTACTGAGGGATTAGCTACGTCATGTGAATACAGCCCCAGGGGCACACTGGGAGCTGTAGTCCATACACAGGGGCACACTGGGAGCTGTAGTCCATTTACCGCGTTGATCCCCGAGAGCTGCTGGGAGAGCTGCAGGACGATGGCGATGATGATGGGCTGTCTGTAGGCCGGGATGCGGAACAGCTCGGGGATGGTGACCTTCTTCTCCATTGCCATCTTCATCCCCTCCTCCTTCATCTCCTGAATGTCATCGCTCACATCCTCACACCCACGCAGCCGCTGCAAGGCTGGGGAGGTAGGGAGAGAGAGATAGAGAGAAAGTGAATGAGAGATACGTTTGCTGCCATTCATTTATACTGAAGTGCAGTGCCACAAATATAGAAATACAAAACATTCCCACAATTCCCTCTATGTCTTATGATCATGGCATTCCAGCAAGACCCTCAGACATTGTGTTCTGTGTGAGTAGAAAACTTGTGACTACCCATTGTGATTGTCCATTGTCTAGACTTCTCCCACACAAATTGCATTAGATTCTGATTTGACTTTCCAGCCGAACGTAGTTAGAATAATAAAAACAACAATAATTCTAATAATCAACTTTATTTATCCCGTGTGTTTCCAAACAGGAGGCACAAAGCACTTTCCAACAATATTAGAAGCGGTATTTGTCTCTTTGTTGATTAGATTAGGACATTGTACAGCTCTAATGAGGTCTGGGCCAAAGTCATAGCCAAAGACCAAAAGCATGAGTTCAACACGGTGTGTACAGAGTCACCAGAACCGAACAGGCTGCAATGACCTGAACCAGAGTCAGTGGAATGCGCATAGAACAAATGTACACTGTCAAAATGTTGATTTGTGAATGTAACTGAGCAGAGCACACAACAGTGAGACCTCTTTCCAACAGCAACACACAATGCTCATGAGGACACAATGCCCGATGGGAACCCTACTTCAGGATGCGTTGGGATTGTTCTCTCCAGCAGGGTCTCACCTTTCTGGGCCTCATCCTCTTGGTTCAGGGTAATGAGAAGGTAGCGCGGGCTCTCCGGGCAGAACACCAGCAGTACGCTCTGGAGTACAGCTGGAAGGGCAGTCAGGGCCAGCAGCAGGGGCCACAGAGAGGCCGAGCCGAGCAGAGACTCCAAACCGAAGATCTGCAGGAACAGAGCATGCTGGGTGAAGAGCTGACTCCCCACAGTCAAAGCATAGGGGCTGAAGCTTTGATCGACTGTTTGAAATGCAGTCCAAGGTCTATCAAAATGTATTTTTCAAGGACATTACATTATTGGCATTTGGCAGACACTCTTATCCAGAGCGACGTACAGTTGATTAGACTAAGCAGGAGACAATCCTCCCCTAGAGCAATGCAGGGTTAAGGGCCTTGCTCAAGGGCCAACGGCTGTGCGGATCTTACTGTAGCTACACTGGGATTCGAGCCACCAACCTTGCCTGTCCCAGTCATTTACTTTAACCACTACGTTACAGGCCGCCCTAGCTAAAGCCGCGGCAGGGTCTATAAAGTCCCATTCATTCATGGGAGTTGTAGTCCGGCGAGCTAGCCAGCTATGCTATCTCTCACCTGTGCCACCAGGATGCCCACCACCACGCCCAGCTGGTGGAGAGTGCCGAAGGCTCCCCGCAGGGCAGTGGGCGCCAGCTCTCCCAGATACATGGGCGTCAGGCCAGTGCACAGACCACAGAAGAGGCCAATGACGAACCGGCCAGCGATCACCATCTCAAAGGAGGAGCACACAGTGGAGAGGCCCATCAGAGCGCCCCCCAGCAGGGCCAAGATGTTTGCCATCAGCATGGACTTACGCCTGGCCAGGAGGAGAGAGGGAGAAAGAGTGAAGGAGAATAATAGATAGAGATTAAAGCAGGAGAACAGCAGGGGAATAGAGCGATGTAAAAGAGAGAAAGGGCCTTAGTCAGTTTTCGATGCACATGAATATGACCAGGCGCCATATTTCAAATTGCAAGATACCAGGTGAAGCTTGTGTTTTGGCCATCACTCACCTCCCAAATTTGTTGGCGATGAAGCCTACGCAGAATGAGCCAATCATTCCTCCGACGCTGAAGACAGCCACAGCAAAGCTCCAGACAAAGGTGCAGATGTTTGCGTCAATGGGTTCGCTATACCTGTCTATCCAGGTCTGGTTGAAGAATTCTTTTAGTCTCTGAGAATTCAATATGAAAGTATGTATCATTAGACATGGTAGTTTGGAACAGGAAAAATTTTTTAATAACAATTCTCTCATATCAGGGCAACCAAATCCATGTTGTATCTGAAAATATTTGAAAGCAGATTAAATTAAGAGAGACATGCAGGGAAATATACCATAGAAGATATAGAGAATGAAACAATATTATTTTAATATTACGCTTTGAGTAATATTCTTCTACCCAAAATCACACAGAGGAAAATTCACTGTATTGTCGTGTTCACATAAACAATGAACAGAACAGACAATTACATTAATATTTAACAAGCACATTGCAATGAAGAATTTAGATAACCTAACCAATGTAACTTCACAAATGCACGTACATTCATTTTACAACCACTCTGAATGAAACTATTAAAAACCATGAGTCATAAAGAACGTGCAATAAATGAAAAGCTGAAATGGTTTCTGCGATATGACGTAAGTCACGCACATCTGTTGGGAGGAATCTTTGGAGGGAGGGGGGGTGGATTTGACTGGCTGAGGAGCAGAGCTGTAGCCACTGCGTGAAAGGGTATTGAATGGAAGAGGAACAGAAACTTTGCTGGTACACGATGACAATAACATTTTCCATTACGTGGAGGGAAAAAAACTTCGCTGAGAAAATACACAAGTATTACAATTTTATGAATTTTTTGGAATATATACTTTAAGTTGTGATGTGTTCATATGGTTATGAAGAATTGCGGAAACGGTGAATTTTGTGCACACTACATTTTGGAATTACTGGAGCATAACTACCCATTTATAGTGAACCATTGCACCGTTCACTTTAAACGAATAACATGTAATGCATCCTACACTTACCTACCTAAGTGTTTAAAAACTGATCAGGTAGCTACATATACTTAATGTGGAGCCAAAAGCCATGGCCTGAAGAAGGCTGTTTTGCTGTTACGCTGGCATACCTGGGTGGAAAGTAGCCTGCCTGTACTTGTTCCTGAACACAAGGGCCCAATTATTTTGATCTTAAACTTTTGCAATAGCATTTGCCAGTTTAATAAAGGCTTTTGAAACATATATCGACTCTAAGAGGAGTGCCTCGAGACTGAATTTTTATGTGCAACATGTCCTGGCCGTCAGCTGATGGAAGGCTTGCAGTCAGGCAGCATTCCTTGCCCGTAGACACTGCTACCCTTCCTGCTACAGCAATCATCCTGGTTTTGTTCATGGCAGGGTGTACAGCCACACCCAACAGGGGAATTAAAAGACTGACACAATGTTCTTACAGTCCAGTCAGTGCATTAGAGTGACTGCTGCATCGGGCTCTTATCCAGAGCTCTTAAACTGCACTTTAGTTGCGCAATTAATGAAATTTTAAATTTTTCTTTCTTAAAATGGACTTCACTGACAGTATTACACCTGTCCATACAGGCACCCTCTTTCTCAAATGTAATGAATTGCCTGTCTTTTACCGGGCCAGACATAGATTGACAGACACGTGTACACAAACCTGTTCAGGAGCATTGATGACTCCAGTGTTGTAGCCAAACTGAAGGGAGCCAATAACCGCAGTGGCTACAGAGAACAGGAGATAGCAAGTCACCTGCTTCTTCTTCTGCAAATGGGAGAGAGAGAGAGAGAGAGAGAGAGAGAGAGGGGTAAAAATAACAAGGTAAGCAAGAACTTAGTGTGATGTATACCACACAGAATGAGTGGCACTGTAAACACATATGGCATTCCTCCAGTCAAAGTACCAAAGTACCACAGAGTAAGAAGCTTTGGCACATGTGAACAACAAATGTCTAGACATTTTGCGAGACCACATACTTTCTCTCTCTGTAAATGAAATAGAGAAATGCAACACAGATAATAGTTTGGAAATAGTTTGGCATGTTTGCTGGGTTGGTTGTGAGAAAAAATGAGACTAAAGCAATTAGTTACTAAAGCAGAGAGAGAGAGAGAGAGAGAGATTAGAGAAACTGCTGAGGCAGTTACAGATAGTTTGTACTGAAACATGAAATGCACACAAACATTGTTCTACTGCTGCTGGGTGTACAGATTGCCCATTGTTAGTGGAGCCACAATAACCCATTCTATTCAGACACTTATCATTGCGTTTTGAAACAACATTGCTGACGACATCTCACTGTTGAAATGCTGCTGGTTACACAACAGCGAGGTTGGAGTAACTAACACTTCTCTACACAGTCTGACACTACAGGCATCTAAAACATGGCGGTGACCAGGGTGATCAGGACATGGTGAATTTCTGAATTGGGAACTTTAGCACATTAGCAGTTATACCAAGGAGGTGAACAGCACACAAACATTCACTACGTTGTACTGTGCTGAACTATCTGTTCAGAAACATTGCTTAGTCATGCCATAAGACAGTTGAATTGAACTAATCTGGAATGTGGTAAACATTAAATGTATACTGACACTGTGAGGACAAAACAACACATCATCATTGACTTTGAGCTGTTTGCTTGACTCAGACATTAACATAGTAACACCAGAACGTAACAGACTATCTCTCTTACTCCATTCTAAACTTGTCTGTGACCTGTCCTTCTCTATCTCTCTCTCTCTCTCTCTCTCTCTCTCTCTCTCTCTCCCTCAATCCCCTCATTCATAGGTATCGTGTCTCACTCAAAACGAGATGACAAACCGACAAGATCAAAACACTCAAATCCAAAATATGTAACGTCATAGAAACATATGTCAAGGTTAAGTATTATGTTCATCTGCATAGTATTGGATAAGAGGCAACACAAGCCAATTATTCAAGAAAAGATTACTGTCACAATGAACGACAAGACACATTCTTCTTTTACTAACAATTGTGTTCTAGTAAGTAATATGACTTATTAATATTCCAGAATGTGTACTACAGACACAAAATGAAAATACATAATTTGAAACACTAATGAGAGTTGTATTAGGGATGGGCTATATGAAGTGAAGTCAGTCTTTCCCATGATGTTAGACACAGTGCAGCCTAGCGCTTTCAAAATATTGATACCACAATACTGCATCTGAGCAAAACCGCATTTGCCTACTGCTGTGGCGTAGTTGTTAATGTACATGAGTGGTTGGTGGTTCGTAGCCATGATAAGATCCCTTGAGTAACCGCAAATCGCTTTGGATAAATAACATGTAATGCAATGTTAGCAAAGTATTACATGCTATATTTGTGTCAGAGATCCAAGAAGATAAGTGAGAGCCGATAACACATAACGTAGCTCGCGCCATATCAGGGGAAGTAGGTCTTGTGCAAACACAGTGAAAACAGCCTCCCAGGGCAGTAATGAGAAACAGCCATCACGTGCCGGTGGCCGCCACTCAACCACTCAAAGGCAGGTTGCAATTTTCGGAGAGCTTTTGCCTCTATCAGCTTTTATAAGTACCTTGATATTTTTCTGTCGAGCTTCAGCGTAACGGGTTTGCAAGCGGCTAGATTAAAACTGATACTAGCAACTTTCACAGAGTAAGAATATGATCAACAGTACGATGGCGGTGATGGATGCACAGCGCCAAATACCATTCTGCCACGGTTGTCGTGTGATTTCATGGGTTATTTTTTTAAACAATAAATAAATCAAAGAACAGCAAAAGTTAAAGATAACACAGTTAACTGAAGTAAGCTGACATGTCATTTTTAAAGGCCCACACATATTTTTTGTTTTTGAGCTCTTCGCATCATCTTGGAGCTTTTTTGATTCATGTTGTAGTAAAGCAATTGCAATTTTTGGAGAAGTATTTATATTTT